>NW_021823195.1:65741-191675 GCF_901001165.1 Salmo trutta
GTCTCAGGGTTTTGCCTGCCAAATGAGTTCTGTTATACACAGACACCATTCAAACAGTTTTAGAAACTTTAGGGTGTTTTCTATCCATATATAATAAGTATATGCATATTGTAGTTACTGGGTAGGATTAGTAACCAGATTAAATCAGGTACATTTTTTTATCCAGCCGTGAAAATACTGCCCCCTATACCCTAACAGGTTAAGCCAGGACAGAAAGTCCTGCTCCTCCTTCCCTCGTCTACCAGCAAGCTCCTTGCGCAGTGGCAAGGGCCGTACCTAATCGGGAGGAAGATGGGTCCGGTGACCTACGAGGTGCTGCACCCGGACAAGGGTAAGGAGAAGCAAACCTATCATGTGAACCTCCTCAAGGCCTGGGAGGAGAAAGAGGAACTCGCCAAGGTAAAGTCCTTTCTGGTCCGCAGAGTAGAAGACGAGGACGAGTCGGATGGGGTCACAGAGGCATGGAAAGGACGAGCAGAGGTCATACTGGCTCACCTAGAAGAAGACAAGCAAGATGAGCTGAAGCAGCTGTTTGGCAAGTATCCGGCCCTCTTCAGTCAGAGGCCAGGAAGAACCAAAGTCCTGGAACACGTCATTCGTTTGAAGCCTGGCCAGAACCCTGTCCGCCAGCATCCTTACCGTGTGCCTGAGAGGCTGGTGGTAGCCCTCAAAGAAGAGGTCCACACCATGATAGAGATGGATGTTGTCGAGCCATCATCAAGTGAATGGAGCAGCCCTATTGTCATTGTCCCAAAGAAGGATGGCTCTTTGCATGTCTGCATGGACTTCCGTAAGGTGAATGCCATCTCCCAGTTTGATGCCTACCCCATGCCCCGCATTGACGACTTACTGGAGAGAATCGGTAGAGCTCATTACATCACCACATTGGATCTCTGCAAAGGGTACTGGCAGGTGCCCCTGGACGAACAATCCAAGGCCTACACTGCGTTCCGGACACCGATGGGCCTGTTCCAGTTCAAGGTCATGCCGTTTGGCCTTCATGGGGCCCCTGCGACTTTCCAGAGGCTTATGGACAAGGTCCTCCAGGACTGTGACGATTACTGTGCTGCTTACTTGGATGACGTGGTGATCTACAGCCACTCCTGGGAGGAGCACATACAGCATCTTAGCAGAGTCCTGGGGAAGATCCATGATGCAGGCCTCACGCTTAACCTCCTGAAGTGTGAGTGGGCAAAACAGGAGACAAAGTACCTGGGTTACCAGCTGGGTAAGGGTGAATTTCAACCTCAGGTGGACAAAGTGGAGTCCATCAGGAACAGCCCTCAACCCAGAACCAAGACACAGGTGAAGTCCTTCCTAGGTCTGGCAGGATGGTACCGGAGATTCATTCCGCAGTTTTCGACCATCGCTGTCCCTCTGACCAACCTCACTTCAAAAGGTGGCCAGCAACCCTGTGAAGTGGACTGAGGAGTGTGAGGAAGCCTTCAGGATACTGAGAAAAAAAAACGACTGCGCTCATTCCCTGTTCTCCAGACCCCTGATTTTCAGAAGAGGTTTCTCGTACAGGTGGACGCGTCGGCTGTGGGAATTGGAGCTGTACTGGCCCAAGGGGAGCCAGGAGAAGAGCGTCCTGTACCTGAGTCGGAAGCTGTTGCCGAGTGAAACCAGGTATTCGACAAACGAGAAGGGAGTGCCTGGCTATAAAGTGGGCTCTAGATAGCCTCCGTTACTACCTTCTTGGGAGGGAATTTGACCTGCACACAGACCACAGAGCACTGACCTGGATCCAGACCATGAAGGACCGGAATTCTCGTGTGACCAGGTGGTATCTGGAGCTCCAGCCCTTCAGGTTATGTGTCCGTCATAAGGCAGGAAAAGAGAATGTCACGGCAGACTACCTATCCAGGCTCCCGAACCTGGTCGCTTCAGGAGAGGAGGAAGGTAATGTGACGTAGAAGTCCGTCACTGGCCACGGGCAGCATTTGGTACTTTAACGCGCGCACACATTCATACTCCTCCCTGCTCCATTATGAGATAAGTTAACAATGTGGGTCAACACACAAGTTAACTTCTCTCTTAGTACATACATTTCACACTTACGTCAGTAACCGATTATGGTAGAAAGAAATAAACAGACCAGTGTTCATATTTAATATAAGCAATATTTATTATACTTAGATGTTATGGATGAGCACGTTGTTTGTTCTGTTCCTCTCTCTCTCCATCTCTGTAGCTTCCGGGTATGCTGGATAAGGACCCGAGCTAAGGGAATTGGGCTTACTTTGTAGTGCCTGTCCAGAATGGCTCATTAATGTAAATGGGCATATTGGAAGACACTGTCAGTAGTGATGTAATTTTGTAAATGTTATATTATGATGTTGTTTCATAAACGTGTTGCAATGTATATATTTTGGTATGTTTAGATAAATGGAAACTGTAGGTTGAATAGGTAATTGCTTAATTAATTAGTGTTAATTGTTCTGAGGGGAGGGGCTACCCCTACAAAAGGAGCCTCTCTTTCAGTTCATTGAGAGGCATTTTGGATTGAGCTGTGGGTGGGGCAGCTTTGTTTTTAAGCTGTCCCATAAGGTATAAGATTTGATGGCAGTACTGTTGTTTTTGTTCCGGAATCACTATGTAAATAAACACCTTTGCACAGAAGAACTTTTGCGGCTCCGCCATCTTTTCTTTTTTATAGAGGTTAGGTTTTCCAGTTTAGCCTTCTGGCCTACTCTACGTGACAGGAACCACTATCAGAATTGAACCAGAAAGGAGTGATCACTTTTGAATGGAGTGTTTTCTCCTACTTGAGTTGGGAGGTTTTTTTTCTCACCTTTGTGTGTTTTTATGGAGTGACAACCTAACCTACAGTGGGAATTTCCTACGGATTGCTTTTTTGTACACATTCCTCTTTCTCCCTTTTTCCCCCCTCCTCCCCCCCTTTTTTTGAGGGGCTGAGGCCAGTATGAGGCTTAATTGCCATTTCTGGGGTAACCACCAGATGGCAACGGACAATGATTTGTTGTTGGAGAAAATGAGTTGTGAGTGCTGACCTCTTATCCTTTCTTTATATTGGGTTTTGTTTCATTGGAGTTTCTTTTATCTTAACCTGTTTGGTATAGGGGGCAGTATTGAGAATTTTGGAAAAAAATATGTTCCCATTTTTAACTGCCTCCTACACCAACTCAGAAGCTAGAATATGCATATTATTGTTCAGGTTTGGATAGAAAACACTCTGAATTTTCTAAAACTGTTTGAATGGTGTCTGTGAGTATAACAGAACTCCTATGGCAGGCAAAAACCTGACAAGGCTTCAAGCAGGAAGTACCCTGTCTGACAAGGAGTCGTGCGTCTTACCTCTTTTTATTGAAAAGTAAGGATCTTAGCTGTAACGTGACAATTCCCAGGGCTCCAATAGGCTCTCAGAGCCCGCGAAATAACTGAAGGTTTACGAGGGAACCTCAGGTTGAAATATATTATCGCCTTTTGTAAGTGGATGCTCGGAGGACCTTTCAATGATGCGCGTGCATGAGTCGCTTCTGAGGAGAAATTTTATTCGGCTGTTTAGGCTCAATGCATACTCCCGGTCGGAATATTAACACTTCTCTACGACATAAATGGCATAAAAATTGGTTTTAAACAGCGGTTGACATGCTTCGAAGTACGGTAATGGAATATTTAGACATTTTTGACACGCCAATGCGCCATGCGCGACACCGCGAAGAAGCATTCTAGAACTCACGAACAAAACGTCGCTGTTGGAACATAACGATGGATTATTTGGGACCAAACCAACATTTGTTATTGAAGTAGAAGTCCTGGCAGTGTATTCTGATGAAGAACAAGCAAGGTAAGAACATTTTTCTTATAGGAAATGTGATTTTGGTGGAGGCTGAACTGGGTGGGTATCTAAATAGCTAGCCCTGTAATGCCGGGCTATGTACTTAGATTATTGCAAAATGTGCTTCATCCGAAAAGCTATTTTAAAATCGGACATATCGAGTGCATAGAGTAGTAATGTATCTATAATTCTTAAAATAATTGTTATGCTTTTTGTGAACGTTTATCGTGAGTAATTTAGTAAAATCACCGGAAGTGTTCGGTGGGAATGCTAGTTCTGAACGTCACATGCTAATGTAAAAAGCTGGTTTTTGATATAAATATGAACTTGATTGAACAGACATGCATGTATTGTATAACACAATGTCCTAGGTGTGTCATCTGATGAAGATCATCAAAGGTTAGTGCTGCATTTAGATATGGTTTGGGTTTATGTGACATGATATGCTAGCTTGAAAAATGGCTGTGTGATTATTTCTGGCTGGGTACTCTGCTGACATAATCTAATGTTTTGCTTTTGTTGTAAAGCCTTTTTGAAATCGGACAGTGGGGTTAGATTAACGAGATTCTTGTCTTTAAATAGCTGTGAAATAGTCATATGTTTGAGAAATTGAAGTTATAGCATTTCTAACGATTCAAAAATCGCGCCACTGGATTGAAGTGGCTGTTACGTAGGTGGGACGAAATCGTCCCACATGTACCAGAGAGGTTAAACAGGCCAAATTTTTTCTTTGATATATATATATTTTTTTTTTTTTTGGGGGGGGGGGGGTGAATTGGTTCCAATTATATATTGTGGGGGGGGATTTTAACCTTTTATATGATCCCTTCTTTTAGTTGGGATTTCCAGCAAGGGATCCTGGTTTTGAACCTTTGCCATGGCAGTGCCACTACATAACCATTTCCAGGGTCTAGTTAATTTAAATGATCAGGGTGAGTCTACTGGAGAAATTAGGAAGGTTCCTTCTTTGCAAGATATAACCTGCACAAAGGGATATTTCAAGGCTCTACAAGCAATTCATCACTCAGAAATTTTAGATAACTCTGCAGTTAATCATTCTTTTCCAGCAGGGATGGTAAGACAGGTGAACAAATTGGCGGCCTTTATTAAACCCTCCTCGCCTAACCAACAGACCCTGGCAAAGGTAAAACTTAATACCAGTAGGTGGATGGAGAATAATATGCATATTCTGAGGGAGCATTATGATGGGGTAATTGCCTTATGCATTCAGAATAGCTCAACTTACAATCAAGAAGCTCTAGATAAAGCGGTGATGTGGGCAAAGGCAAGATAAACACAAATTTAAATCTTCAGTAAGTACCTTAAAAAACATGCTGCAAAAACCAATTGACCCACCGGCCTCTACTAAACTGATAACTTCTCATCAGGCTCATTCCAGTTATGCGGCTGCGGTGACCAGCAAGTCACCGACTGGTAGGGTCTCAATGGGAGCCCAGGCCCACAGGGACTATGGAATAGGCAGGAATATCCCAGGGGGCCATAGTGACACTTCGGTACGGGACAATATGGTTAATAAACAGGCCTTCAGTAATCCTGTAGATAAACCATTGCCAGACTATCAACAGCAATACCACAGGGCTTGCGGGGGGTATACAGAGAAGGGAGGTGCAGGTAGAAGTTCATGTTGGGTCTACTTCTCCTTGCAGAGTGGTTCCTTTGACAAGCTCACCTACTAACCAACCATCTCCCCTATTGTGGGAAACCTGTCTCACCTCTCGGGAATTAGGTCCTGCAAAGAATGGCGGGACTAGCTTCAGATTTTACCCCAACAACCAGAAAGAGCACGGGGATACCGAATCCCCAAACTCAGCGACCAAGAAATTATTTGGCCGAGCCTAAAGTCCCAGCCTTGACCCTTCAAGGTAGAGAGCCCCCGAATTTACTCTTAACAGCAGAGGCGTTGGAGATTACTGTGAATAACGGAAATGGTCTAAAACTACCATTGAATAATGTGGCTGTTTTGATGGATGACATGGTTTTATCCAATTCTACTACAGGTTCACAGCAAGATGACCATCAGGGTAAGGTAGCGATGGCAAATGGAAGAGACACGGGTCCTGGGACAGAACCAATACTGGAACCTGTAGAAAAGGAACAACTATTTTATCCCACATGTCATTCCAGAACTGAAAGGAAAATAAATGATTGGAGTATTGAGATTAAAAAGCCCGTGGTTTTTATTGGGGATTCCAACCTTTCGCGCATTTCTAGCTTTACTGACACTAATACACAGTTTTCTGGGAGCAACCTTCAGACATATTGCAGGAGTGATAGGCAAGTTGGAGAAACAGCAAAATACACAGAAGGTTGTTCTATCAGTGGGTCTTGTTAACGGCTTGAACCAGCAGTATACTACTGCAGTCAAGCAGTTGCAACAGCTACTGAATAAAGCAGGTGAAGTTTCCTCGTGCTTCAGGTTTATGTTACTATCATACACTTTCAGATGAGCTTCCATGGGAAAAGCAGGAGGTACTGAATCAATTGAACAAGTATATTCAGAAAAATTGTAGGGAACTATTGGATCTGAATAAACTTAGAATTCACACAGTGCAGGACAATCCAATACATTGGAGACCAGATACAGCTGTAAACATTTACATTTTAGTCATTTAGCAGACACTCTTATCCAGAGCGACTTACAGTAGTGAAGGCAGTAGTGAAGGCATACATTTCATCTGTTTTCATACATTTTTTTTTTTCCCCCGTACTGGTCCCCCGTGGGAATCGAACCCACAACCCTGGCGTTGCAAACACCATGCTCTACCAACTGAGCCACACGGGACCTTTTTAACTACTGGCTAGACCAGTTAAACTATTAAGAGGGGAAGAGTGTATTGGCATTACTCCCCAGCACTCTAATGTACTTAACTTATCGACTACTTTTAGACTTACAGTGGCAGAACAGCAACTCCTGGAGAAGGGTCTTATGTTTATCCCGACACCCACTAAGATGGATCGCATGGAGCTCAGGAGGGATCTGCATACCTATCATAGAAAATTGAAATTACTTGATCATTTTAATTATAATACTGATAACCAAAGAATACCATTTATTGGTCCATCACACTGGGAGCCTAAGTTAGAGGGAGTGTCCAATACGATGCAGACTTTAATTCAAAGAGACTACCTCTTTTAGTACATTTAGGTTTTATATGGCAGGGAAAAATAATCTTACAAAACAAGAACGTAAATACTTAAAATCCTTAAGTAAGAATTCCAACAGTTATAAAACCAGCAGATAAAGGATCAAAGATTATCCAATATAACAAAACCCGGTATCTGATCGAGGCGAAAAGGCAATTGAGTAATTCTAAACATAGACCACTGACTCATTCATTGCAGCAGGAGACCCAGAGACAAATGAGGCAGATTATAGGAGAACTTTATGAGAATAATTACATTAGACAAAAAAATGTTTTACCTATTTGGACCAGATACCCCACGCCCCAGACAATTTTATTTGTTGCCTAAAATTCACAAACCTCCTGAGACTTGGACCATTCCTTCTGAGGTTCCATGTGGTAGGCCGATTGTATCGGACTGTAGTTCGGAATCGTATAGAATAGCGGAGTATTTAGATGATTTTATAAACCCTGTCACGGAAACATCAAAGCTTCATTAAAGACACGTATGAATTTGTGACAAAATTTAAAGAAATTAGTGTGCCTCAGGAAACTGTTTTTTTCAATTGATATTGACTCATTGTATACCAACATTGACACCAACTTGGGTCTTAGAGCGATCAAAAACATTCCCAATAAATATCCAGACCTAGATAGACCAGATGGGGCTTTACTACAATTATTGGAACTCAGTTTAACAAGAAATGACTGAATTTAATTCTAATTGGTTTCTTCAAATCCATGGTACAGCTATGGGGAAGAAGTTTGCCCGGTCCTATGCCAATATTTATATGGCACCCATTCCCTCTTACATAAATCCAGTTTATCCAAAACACACCTACAGGGGGTTGATAAAGTCGCAGTTTATTAGATTTAATAGGATTTGTACACAGGGAAACCATGTCAAGGAGGCTATAGGAATTCTTTAAGGCTCTCAGACCCAGAGGATACGCAAAACGTTTCCTCCGCACTATAAGAGTAGAGGTGAACAATATGTTTGTAACGGAACCTATATATGGGAGGACTAGTAATGGATGTATTATTCCATTTGTCACCACATATTCACAGTCTTCTATGAGGTTTAACTCCATAGTGAAGGATCATTTTAAGCAGACGAGGGAGGAGGTGGAGATTCTCCAACAGTTCAGAGTAATATCAGCATATCGGCTAAATAAAAATTTGAAAGATGTGCTTTTACACTCTGGTTTCAGGGAGAAGCCGGGGCGGAGTGGATCACATTTTAGACAAAATACATTCAGAATAAAGGGTCGGGTCTAGGGGCTCCAGTATGGGAGGTATTTCAATTGAAGACCACCAACATTGTATATGGAATTGAATGTCTACAATGTGGAAAACGGTATATTGAAGAAACTAGGAACTCCTTGGAAGCCAGACTCAAACAACATCTCTATCATATAAGTAAGGAGTCGGTTAAAACCACACTATACATCCACTTTAGATCTCATCCAGTAGCTCAGTTAAGAATAGCAGGGTTGGAATCTAACCAGGGGTGGTCGCTAAAACACAGACAGATCAAGGAGCGGTGTTGGATAAAAAAAAAAAAAAAAAAAAAAAAAATATTGGGTACTTGTAATCCTACAGGCCTTAATGAAAAGTATTAGAGACCTAAACTTTTCTAACCCTGATCTGAACACTAACCTGAACCATCCTAACCCCAGTTTACTCTGTGACGACCCTCCCACTCTGTCTGCTGTATTTTCTCTCTTTGCTCTTGTTCCTTATTAGGATGCCAGTGGGCCGAGTGGGAAGGGTCGTCAGCTAGATGGGAAACACCTGGGCTCGGGTGTGTCCCAGGATAAAGACACCTCTTCCACAGTCATTGGAAGACTCTCTCCACAGACACTTTATTGATTTTTGGTTGTGTAGTTTTGTGGCTTTTTGGTTATTTGCTTTGGCACCTTTCAACACCCTGAATTATTACATTCAGGTATGCAAAACACTCACTTACACTACTGATTACACACACACCATTGTTAATTACTTAGTTACTTTATTTAAATAAATATATATTTTTGTTACTCCTTGTCTCCAAGTTGTCTCCCTTTTGTTGCGAACTCAGAGCCGGTTCGTAACAACTCTAACTATAACCTCAACCCTAATCCATAACTTAACCTTGACTATAACCTTAACCCTGACCTGAACTTAAACCTCAACCGGAGCAATCGCAATTCTAGCTCTAACTTAAATCCTAAACCTAATCTTAATTTTGATCATAACCCTAACCCCAGTCTCAAACTTAACCACAAGCCTAATCCCTTGGTTTACCCTAACTAAAACCTTAATCCTAAACCAAACCCTGACCTTAACCTGAACCCTAACCTTAACCTCACCTTTAACTGGAGCAATCTCAACCCTAGCTCTAACCTTAACCCTAATCCTAAACCTAACCTTAACCTTAAACCTTGACCCTGATACCAACCCTAATTTGAACTCAAGCCTCAAATCTAACCTTAACCCTAAGTCTAACCCCCTGGGACTCAAAAAGGGGATATCAGGAATCCCACAGGCCTGAAACAAAAGTATGAGAGCCTCATTTTAACCTTGACACTGACAATCTTAAATCGGCACTTTAAATTACAACCCTCGCTTCATAAAGATGTATTCTGAGGAGCCTGGGAATTAGAAAGTATGTATTGTTTGGGTAGTGTCTGGGTGTTTATCCTCTTAGAGGATTAGGTTACTCTTATCTGTTCTTTTTCAGGTATAAACCATAACACCTTCCTTTGGGATATATCTTTCAATTTCCTGTAGGATTATGATGCATCAATAGGAGAAATAGAATTAGAGAACATGTGCCCGTGTCTTTGGTCCTTCTGAAGGGCAATTTTCTCTTAAACCTAACCCTCCAAAAAGACATGTCACTGCCAGTCCGAGACCCCTGTATAACTGGCGCCTCAACATACCCACCCCAGTTTGAATTTCAACCCCAGCATCAACCCCCAACCCCAGCAACCCTCCAGAAACCATCATACCATAAAGCCAGACCAAAAGGCAAGGTGGCAGATTGGAATTTTAAAGGAAACAAACCGATACTAGTCTTGGGAGACTCGAATGTTAATAGAATCCCTCCATTTCATAACCCAAACATTCAAGTGGACAGTTACCCCGGAGCAACTTTTTACCATTTCACAAGGGTCCTGGAGAAAACAGAAATTCACGTAGACACCAGCATAGTGGTTCTCTCGGTGGGCATAAACAACATGGATAATGACCCATACAAAACCTCAATCAGATTGCATCAATGCACAAGGAAGCAAGAGTCACTTTCCCTAATGCAATTATTTACATCCCCATTATTAACCACTCACACCTCCTTTCACCAGATCAAAAACGAAACCTCAAAGTCATTAATGGTTACATCACCACACATGGCCCATTTCTCTTGGAGATACCCCATGATGAATTTCACAACATCAGACCGGATACACTGGACAACAACCATAGCAGACCTCATTTTTAAGAATTGGTGTGAGCAGCTAAATTTAGAATAGGCTCTACCCACAATTTGGACCAACCTAGCCACACCACTCTTCTTTTCCTCCCAACCCTCTGTACTCTCCCCCTCCCTTCCTTCCCCAGTCGCTTTCTTAGATTACCCAACGGAGGGGGTAGTTGGCCCCTCCTTATCAAATATCATGAATTTGTCCAAGTCTTTTCAACCCACAGCAGCACAGACCCAACTCTTGGAGAGGGGGTTGTCTTTCATTCCCCACCCAAGTAAATTTGACTGGGAAGAACTTCATAGGGACACAAATAGACTTAAACTTCTAGACTACTTTGACTACCAGACAAATGACAACCATTTACCATTCACCCTTCCCTCAACCTGGGAACCTAAACTGTCCCAGATAGATAGGAGGGTAAAGAACCTAATTAGAACCGACCAAGACACCCTTCACAACTATCACACCCAGGCAGATAGACAGGACAACATCACCCGCACAGAAAGACAAGCCATAAAAGAACATAAACAACCCTCACATAATATTGAAACCGGCAGACAAGGGATCTAAAACAGTGATCCTAGATCAGTGGTTCTTAACCTTGGAGGTACTGACCCCCACCAGTTTCATATGCGCATTCACCGAACCCTTCTTAATTGGAAAAATGGCTCTTCACCTTGAATTCAGCGAGCGTTGTGTTCTTGTATTGTCCATCTCCATGCAGCTTAAGGAAGTGTTCTTAGTTTTGCCGGTGCTAGACTAGAATTGCTCAACTTGGCATTGCAAATCATGCAGTTAGGATGCTGACTCTCATCACGTTCCGTTATACATGTGAATCCATATTGTACATATTCGTCCTACCACTTTCTTTTTTTGCTCGATATAGTTAGTATGAAGGGATTAAAATATTAAGAAAGAAATTACACGACGTACCATCACGACAGTCAATATTCGACTACTGAGCGCGCCAAATTCCCTGCAGCACAGATAGGCCAAGCGATGTTGCGTGATCACCTGCAGCCAATGATGGCCAAGCGGGGCGTGTCATCACATGAGTCGGGTGTGTGTCTTGACCTCCGCCGAACCCCTGAGACTGACTCACCGAACCCCTGGGGTTCGATCGAACCCAGGTTAAGAACCACTGTCCTAGATAAACATCAATACATATACGAGGCAAATAGACAGTTATCCAATACCAAGTACTATGTACCAATAGGAAACAGCCTACAACCACAGACTCAGACTAAATTGCGCAGAATCATACAAACACTATGATATACGGCACATCACGAAAAAACTAAGATTTTCTATTTGGACCAGACACTCCACGACCGACTGTTTTATCTGCTTTGCAAAATTCATAAAGAGCCAGAAACCTGGACAATTCCCTATGAAGTTCCTCCCGGTAGGCCAATCGTATCAGACTGTAATAGTGAATCATACAACATAGCTCAATACATTGACCATCATATCAACCCTCTCTCCACCAGACACCCCAGCTACCTCAGAGAAACGTATCACTTTCTCGAGAAGATCAAACCCATAGTTGTTCCCTCCCAAACATATATATTCACTATAGATATTGATAGCTTATACACTAACAAATACAGCAACAGGAGTACAGACGGTTAGAAACCTTTTCCATGCACACCCGGACAGGAATAGACCAGATAATGAAATACTACAATTATTAGAAATCAGCCTCACACACAATGACTTTATATTCAATGATAGGCACTATTTACAGGTGGAGGGAACAGCTATGGGTAAGAAATTTGCCCCGGCATATGCAAACATCTACATGGCTGAATGGGAGAGAGAGGCATTCTCAAAGTGCCCACATCAACCTACATTCTACTACAGATTTCTAGACGACATTATAGGAGCCTGGCCTCATGATATCCAACTACTCACTGAATTCATTAGCATCCTCAACAGTCATCACCCGTCCATTAAGGTTAAATACATAATAGACCCATGTGAAGTACACTTCTTGGATACTACAGTCTTCTTTAATCACATAAATCAGTCTCAAAAAACAATACGCACTAAAGTTTATTTCAAACCAACAGATACACATGCTCTACTCCACAAACAGTTACCACCCCAAACATACATTTAGAGGCATCGTTAAATCACAAATTATACGGTTTCATAGGATATCCTCTTGCAAACAGGATCTGGTAAAAGCAATCCAAACACTATTTCATGCACTCAGACAGAGAGGTTACTCCAAACGATACCTCAGAACTATAAAAACAGCACCTTGGGGGCCCTCTCTCCCATTCAACCTACACACTCACACAACACAAGTCTGTCTATCACTCTTTCTAACCTCAACCTTCATTATAGAGGTTCCGGAGACATTTCCAAATCCCCCCATTCCCCTGACCTCAACCCGGACCATAACCCTAACCTTAACCCTGACCCTAATTCGGGTTCGTATCCTGCTCCTGCCCCTAACCCTAACCCTAACCCAACCCCACCACTAACCCTAACCCAACCCCATCACTAACCCTAATCCTAACCATAACCCTACCCTTACCCTTCCTAGAACAACAAACTTGGACATTGACCCCCTCCGGAACCACAATCCTCTTTCCTCCTCTTGTTCCCCTTCCAAGCAGCAGACAATTCTCATCCCCCTAGTTACTACATTCTCACATAGGATCAGACCGTTACATCAGGCGTTCAAACACCATTTTTCCATCACCCAACAGGTACACACCTCCCTCCAGCCGTATAGAATAATCTCAGCATTTAGAAGGAACAAGAGTCTCCAAGACATCCTCATCCAAGCTAAATACAGTACCAAGCCCCCACAACCACCCAAACCCTACACGGCCCACTTCAGACAAAGAACATTCATTTCAAACTCATACAGCAAGACCTCCACTCCAGTTTTAGACTCCATTTCACTCTACACTCCAAATGTCATATATATAATCACGTGCACATTTTGCAAAAAACACTACATTGGGGAAACTCAGTATACAATAGAAAATAGACTTAAACAACATCTATACAATATCAAACGGGCCCATCTACACACAGAACTAGTCACTCATTTCCAGGATCACCCCGTCACCTACCTCAATATATCAGGATTACAGTCGTGTTCTGGGTGGACCAGTGGGCGGCGAAAGGCAGTGGAACGTAGGTGGATAAGAGACCTACAAACAATTACACCCAGCGGTCTGAATGAGCGGTTTTAACAGATCAGATAGGATCCATGGAAAGGGACAGCACTTGTGTACAGGGTTCTCAAGGAGCGGGAAGAAGGATGCACCATAAAACAAAAAACACAATAAATAAAGTTTGTGTGGTTTTTCTTATATTCAACAGGTGCATGCTTATTTATAATAGTTTTATTCCTTTTGTTTGTATGTATTTGAATTTGTTTTTACAACTCAGCACTTGACCTGATAGCACTTTTATAGATAAATGGGCTTATAACTGTGCATATGTACTAATAAAGCATCTATCCCCTGATCCCTTGTATATTTTAGCATCTTAGCCCCTTCATGGTCCTAGATAACCACTCAGACTATCATTTTTAGAAGCAATATTAACCTACTTACGTTTTGAAAAGGTTTTTAGGAGTCAATCTAGTGGATTTTAACAGTAGAATTTATTCAGATTGGAGGGGTACACAGCAATAGGCCTGCGCACCACAAGACAAATCAGTCTCTTTTTAACCCTACTTCAATTCAAAACCCAACCCCTAACCCCAACAAACACAATACGAGACCAACCACATACACTTCCAGCAATAGAACACCCCACTACAAATTTCCCCACCAACGATACCAACTCCAACCCCAGTGCCCCCTCTCTCAACAGAGGAATTTCCACCTTTATCAAAGCCTCGCCCCCTGCCAAAAAGACAACCATCATACCTACGGACACCATCACTGGGAAAACAACCGACCCTGAGTGAAACCTATAACCTTCGCATACAGACTCTTTCAAAAACACATCTCCACATCCACTTTCACTGATTCTTCCCTTTCCAATCAAAAAGGAGAGGTAAGAATATCAACCCCTACAACTGAAGAGGAGAAATGGAAAAGTCCAGTGGGTCCCCCTACTCCCAAAGCAGCCACTCCTATCATAGCCCAGGTTCACCACAGTCAGTCAAACAGAAACCAGTACACCTACAGTCACACCCACTAAACAAAACAAACTGCAAAAGAGCACAGGGTAATGTATCAATACTATTAAGAGACATAATTACATCTGCTCCTCTTTCACCCATAGGAGGCGCCAGGCAAGGGGTACAGACAAGGCAAGGGCAATTCAAGGGGAGTATGATGATGATGATCAAAGGGCAAGACAATGGGCAACACCCCAAAGCTCCCAAATCCGAACCCCCACAAACTAATATCGTTGTGCCTCTGCCTGTCCAGGACCCCTGTACGACTGGCGCCTCAAAATACCCACCATCATCCCCACCACAACCCCATCTTCAACCCCAACCACAGCCCAAACCCACACACCATCCCCAAAAACCTTTCTATCACAAAGCTAGGCCGAATTATAAGGTGACAGATTGGAACATTGAAGGACACACACCAACACTCATCATAGGAGACTCAAACCTCAACCGGATCCCACCATTCAATAACCAACATCCAAGTGGACAGTTATCCAGGGGCAACATTCTATCATTTCACAAAGGTACTGGAGAAAACCCCCATACATACAGACACGGCGACTGTTGTCATCTCGGTGGGTTTGAACAACAAGGATCACGACCCATTCCAAACATCATTAAAACAGTTGTCAGGTATGCACAAGGAGGCAAAGAAAACATTTCCAAACGCAACAATATACATTCCTGTCATCAGCCATTCACCTCTTCTTACTTCACAGCAGAAGAGAAACCTTAAGCTCATCAATGCCTACATTACCACTAACTTCCCAACCCTATTAGAGATTCCACAAGATACATTTCACACAACAGATCTCATACACTGGACATCCACCACAGCAGACCTCATCTTTCAACACTGGTGCAGACAGTTAAATTTACATTAACCACAAGCCACAGTCTGGATAGAAATAATCTCTTTCAATCTCTCTCCTTCCCTAATAACCGGTGCAGATCCTCCACCAAGGGGAGCAGCGGACCAGTCAACATCTAATATCATGAATCGTTCCAAATCCTTCATACCCACAGCAGCACAGGTAAAGCTCCTGGAGAGAGGGCTGAAATTCATCCCTCGCCCAAACAAATTTGACTGGGAGGAACTTCAAAGGGACACACAAATATCATAGAAGACAAACTATTGGACTACTTTGACTACAACACAGACAACAACCACCAACCATTTATCTTACCATCTACCTGGGAACCTAAAACCTCCCAGATAGATGGTAGAATCAGGAGACTAATCAGAATAGACAAGAACACTTCACAACCACCAGATTCACACAGATAGGGAGGATAACCTCACACACACGTAGAAAGACAGGCAATACAACAACTTAAAAATAACCCACACAATCAAACCAGCAGATAAAGGTTCAAAAATAGTAATATTGGATAAACATCAATACATGTATGAAGCCAACAGACAGCTATCAAACATTATAAACCAATAGAAAATAGTATACAACCACAGACAGACAGTTAAGGACAATAATAATAAGACTCTACGACCAACACTACATCACAGCAAAACGGGACTCTCTATGGCACAGATACTCCACGACCTAGACTATTCTACTTACTGTTAAAAGTACACAAGGAACCAGGGACATGGACAATTCCCTTTGAAGTTCCTCCTGGCAGACCGATTGTGTCAGACTGCAATAGTGAATCCGATAACATTTCACAATACATAGATCATTACATTAACCCTCTCTCCACCAGGCACCCCAGCTTTCTCAGGGACACCTATCACTTCATGGAGAGGATTGGACCCATAGTTGTTCCCTCCCACACACACACATATTCACCATAGATATTGATAGCCTGTATACTAATATAAATACAGCAACAGGAATACAAGCAATTAGAAATATCTTTAAGAGATACCCAGACAACACTAGACCAGACAAAGAAATATTACAACTATTAGAAATCAGCCTGACTAGCAATGACTTTGTATTCAACGATCACTATTACCTGCAGGTGGAGGGAACAGCTATGGGCAAAAAAATATATACAAAAATTAATAATTAAAATAAATTTAATTTAAAAAATAAAAGAAATTGCACCTGCTTACGCCAACATATACATGGCTGAATGGGAGAGAGGCACTAGCCAAGTGTCCATATCAACCCACTTTTTAGACGACATAATAGGAGCCTGGCCCCACGACATCCAATTATTCACAGACTTTATGAACATTCTCAACAGCCATCATTCATCAATTAAGGTTAAATACACAATTCATCCGCAAGAAGTCAACATCTTAGACACAAGTGTTTTTCAGTAATAACAATCAATCACAGAAAACACTACACACACGAGTCTACTTCAAACCAACAGACACACATGCTTTACTCCATAAACACAGTTACCATCCTAAACATACATTTAAGGGAATAATAAAATCACAAATCATACGGTTCTACAGGATATCATCTTGCAAGCTAGACCTGGAATATGCAATAAATACACTATTCAATGCACTCAGAAGAGGATATTCAAAACGATTTCAAAGAACCATTAAAAACAACACATTGGCAGCCCTCCCTCCCATTCATCCAACCCTCACAGACCACATCAAACCATCCACCTCTTAATCTCAACCTCAACCCCACGCCTAACCTTAATGTTCACTATTACCCTAACCAGGGTTCTCATCCTAACTTAACCCCCATCTCCCTCCCTCACCCTAATCCTGACTCCCCTCTGGGGAGTGATCTGCACCAATCACTAAACCGCAACACTTCCTGTCTCTTCTCCTTTGTCATCAATACTCAATCAACAGACAATTATCATCCCCCTAGTAACCACATTTTCACATTGATTTATGTAGGGATCTGATTCTATCAAACAACTTCTCTACAGTTCAGCACACTTACATACCACTTAAACCATACAGAATAATTTCAGCATTCAGAAAGAACAAAAATTTAAAGGACCTCCTCACCACAGCTAGATTCAGTAGTAAGCCACCACAAGACCCCAAATCTCACAATTCCCATTTGACAGATAAAGTTCATTACAAACATACATCAGCACCAGTACAAGTATCTTATTCACTGAACACACATAACGCCATTTATATCATTACATGCACACTCTGCAATAAACAATACATTGGCGAAACCAAACATACTATAGAAACCAGACTCAAACAACACCTGTATAACATCAAAAGGGCACACTTACAAACAACACTAATAACCCACTTCCAGGATCACGCCATCACTCACCTCACCATATCAGGGTTACAGTCACATATAGGCTGGACCTGTGGGCAGCGAAAGAGGGTAGAACGGGAGTGGATCCAGCACCTACAGACAATAACGCCAAATGGCCTGAACGAGAGGTTTTAGAAAATGGGTTTTAACAGACAGGAAAATGGATGCAGAAGAACATGGTTTTATTTATACATTTATGTTTTGTTCGGTTTTAGTTTGGCATCTTCCCTTTTTTTAAGGTTTTTCCTTTCTTTTAACAGAATAAAACAATAAAACCAACTAAATGCACAATATTGCTTTTATGTTTATATTTAACACTGGTTGAATGAATCTCTCACCACATCGGCTCCTGTACTGTCACCCAGAAAAAGGCATTTTAGAACTCATTTTAGTCTATTTTATGATGTTCGGAGGACACCTACAGGCCTTAAGTACTACACAACATCAGAAGGAGAAGGATGAACAGGAGATAGGCCTGTGCACCATAAAACAAGCTAGCTGACACAAAACACAACTATATTCAAAACCTAACCCTAAACCTAACCTAAACACTCAAGACTGAAAAGCGCATTTTCTAACACAACATGCCTTTTCCCCCCACTACAACCATTCTGACCGATCTCAGCATACAGGAGGAACCCCAATCTGAAGGATCTCCTAGTCAATGCAACATTTTCAAACAGGCCCTCTCCCCCAGTACCCACTGAAAGCCACTACTACAGACAACTGACAAACATACACAACCCACACACCTGTAGCCAAATCACACAACAGATGAACATAAACAGCACTAACATAGTTTATGCAATCACCTGTGCATTATGCCCAAAAAAAAATATATAAAAAATTCGGTGGGGGAAACTGAATCTACAATTTTAACACATCTCAAACATCTATATACAATCACCAATAATAAACTGTCCACACATTTAGTTACACACTTCCAAACACACCTCAACATCACTGGGCTAGAAACTGTGACATCCTGACCAGTATAGGGGTTATTTGATATTGTAGTTTGGTCAGGACGTGGCAGGGGGTATTTGGTTTATGTGGTTCGGGGTGTGTGTCTATGTAGAGGGGTGTTTGATTTATGTATTCCGGGGTTTTTGGGCACTGTTCTGTCCTGTCTAGTCTAGTCTATTTCTATGTTTAGTTTATTGGGTTTGGACTTTCAATTGGAAGCAGCTGGTTATCATTGCTTCTGATTGAAGGTCCAATAAGTAGAAGTTTGTTTTCATGGGTTTTGTGGGAGATTGTGCTGTGTATAGCTTAGTGCCTTACTGGACTGTTTGTCGTCGGTGTGTTTTTTTGTGTTTGTTTTGGTTTACCTTCTTTGTGCATTTAATAAAAGATGATGAGTGCACATATTCCTGCTGCGTTTTGGTCCACTCTACCCTTTGACACCCGTGACACTACCTGCACCATAGCCCAGAGAAAGGCCGAAGAATCCAAGTGTATAGCCTACATTAGATCTCTGGCTCCACTTGGATTGAATGGCAAAATGTAAGTAGGTAAACTATTCATACATCTCACATTCACACCAACAACCCTCCCAATAAACCCAGACTGGAAACAATAAGAGACCACAATAGGCCAGTGCAACGCAAGGTGAAAAAAAAAAAAAAAAAAAAAAAAAAAAAACTGAATTTATCATAACCCTCATACCCCCTTATCTAACCCTAACACTTGGAGCCAACATACCCAACTCCACCTCTAGACTCTCATACCCAACCCTAATTTCTGGTCTATCATTTTGACCTTGGCTCCTGGCTTTTATTCCTTTGGATTGTATCCCTGGTTGTTAACCCAGGGTTTATATTTTATATTATGATCCAGGTCCTCTTATTATTCCTCCCCCTTTCTTTTTTTAGTAATTAGGGTATTTATTTAAAAAGTTGCCAGTGCATATCAGATTCATCTGTTATCCTCAAACCCAACCTAGCCCGTGCCTGATATTTTATACAGTATTTGGGTATTAAAAGACTTCTTAGACTTGATTGTTTTAGTGTGTTCGTTGTTTTAATTTGTTTGTTGAGTAGTTCACAACGATTGAACACCCAACCTAATTGGGACTGTTGATTGGAGGAGAATGAGCAGACTGATGGAGGACTAAGTAATTGACATGGTTTGGGAAGGATGGTTCCACCCCTTTAATTCCCCAGATTAACACAGGTGTCATTGACTACTCATTAACTGGTTTGTTGAGCAGCACATAATGATTGAACACCAACCCCTATCGGGACTGTGGATTGGAGGAGAATGGGAAGATTGACGGAGGACTGAGCAATAGACATGTTCTGGGAGGTATGGAGCCGCCCTCTTAGCTCCCCATATTAACACAGTTGTTAGTGACTACTCATTACCTCTGAAGAAAGCTATCAGGCTGAAACTTCAGGTCTTTGTTTGTTCCTTGTTTTAAACTTCTGAAAGTTCCCTTAATGGGTTCTTAAACTGTTTTAATTCCTTTTTTGGATTGAAGGATTTGAAATTGTTTGAAACACCTTTATTTTGGTTCACTGACTATTTGAATGCAACAACACCATGGAATCTAGCATATGAAGGCATCTTGGATTATAAAACTCACTCGAAAGGAAGCTCCAATGAGAACAAGATGCCTGGAAAAAGACTAAGGTGAAGGATTTTTTTCTTACCCCTGAATATTGCTGATCCAAATGGACAAACTATTCTGGTCAGGGAACCATCACCAAAGAATTCTTTGGTAGGACAATATTAAGGGACTTTCATGATTTGAATTGTTTGTTGTCTTTTATGAAAATGTGATTTTATCTTTTAAATTTTCCAAACCTTCCTCACCCAATCCCACCGTTTGAGCTGGTTAAGGAGAAGACGGACCACTGGATGGACACTAATCTTATGAAAATGTTGTGATTTTTTTTTTTTAATTTCTTCTTTCTCTACCCCTTTTTTGTTTTTGACTCCAACAACTGTAGGGCGGTGGAGATTCAGTTGGCATAATATTGTGGATTAAAACTGTTTTTTATAGTAGGAGAAAATGACGCTTCCCAGGAGAAAAATCGGTTTTAGCCTTTGGCGCAGCCGATAGTGGGTATATTCCCCCCCAGGGCTAAGTTTGGATAGCCCTAAAACCTCTTGATCTTAAACTGACTAAGCAGTACTTCAAATTATTACAAGCCATTCACCATGCAGAAATTCTTGCAGAATTGCAAATGAAAAGGTCTTTCCCACCTGGCATGATGAAACAGGTTGTGAGACTTACAGCCTTTATCAAACCTTCCTCACCCAATCCCACCGTTTTGGAGCCGGTTAAGGAGAATACGGACCACTGGATGGACACCAATATGTGAATCTTAGTGGACCATTAAGATTCAGTTCTGGCAGCAGGGTTACAGGAGGTGGGGAGATTTGATATTAATTCCTTTGGTTGAGCTGTTGCTTGGGCAAGGTCAAGATAGACGTAAGTTTACCCAATCATCAGTGGCAACATTACAGGCTATGCTTCCAAAGGCCAGTGCTATTGAGGTGGTAGGTCCAGGCCAATTTACTATGGAGGCTTTTCCCACCCTTGTCGGGTGTCCTGTCTCCAGCTCCCAGTAATGTGGAAGTAGTGGGAAACAGCAGTCCGGCCAGTGGGTTAGTTAAGGGTGGGGTTAAAAACAGACCTAAGAGGAGCCCCCCTAGGAGGTCTCCAAGCCCATCAGCTCTAGAGCTGGATCTGGTCCCCCGGGGGGGAAACCATTTTGGTTACGGCTGAAACACATTCCCCTAGACCAAGCACTTGGTGGAGATCCATTAACCACCGAGTTCGTCTCGGGGGGGGGGTGGATATCTGGAAACAAACACAGGTGAGGCCTGCTCTTGTTGATGGTCCTAAGAAGTCTTTACAGTAATGTTGTAGTAATACTATTGCCTCTGACTCTGGCCAGGAGGAACCCGGAGTTGGAGGGGAGCGGGACCCGTGTGTGGCTGCCCTTGGGACCCGAGAGGGGGGGGAAGAAATGTTAAGTGACGACAAAACTGAACTTTTCCTGAATACATCCTTGTCTGAGCCCCCAGGAGGGCCCCACGTTGCCGCCTCTCCAGTTCCCCGGCTGCTACTCCCTTCGGGTACTTCCCCTCTTGGTTCAGGTCAGAGTAAAACAGTGGGATTTATACCAGCTGAGGCCTACACGGGGGTTTCCTTTTCTACTCCAGTGATTAATTTCCCTGTCAGGAGGCCTATATCCACCAGCCTTGAACCAGTTAGGCACCCAAATTCTACCAGGAATATTTTGGATTGGGAACTTACAATTAGAAAACCAATTGTTATAATTGGAGACTAATATTTCACGGATACCTGGGTTTACCGATTCCAGAGTGCAAGCAGATAGCTTCGCTGGGGCTACATTCCACCACTTAGGAGTAGTAGAGAAATTAGAACATCCAACAGTGGAGAAGGTGGTGTTATCGGGAGGGCTAAATAACTGCCTTTTGAAACAGCTGGCATTAACCTCCTGGAAGCAACTACAACAACTGTTGAAAGTGGCAGAAAGTACATTTCCTAATGCCACACTATGTGCCCATTATTAACTATTCAGACTGGAAAAACAGCAACAGTTAATCTTGGATCAACTTAATCGAAGGATCCTAGAGCAATGTAATTATTTACCTGAGATCAGTAAACTTGGGTTCCACACATGGCCACGTGACCCAGTACACTGGACATCTGAAACAGGAAATACCATCTTAAACTTTTGGTTGGATAATTTAAACATGTAAGGGGAGAACAGTGCTCTAATACAGCTCCACATTCAAATATTACTAATCTCTCACTCATAGGCTTTCTGAGGTAGAAAGAAATGTATTGGAACGGGGATTGTCTTTTATCCCCACTCCAGGAATCTTAGACCGGATGGAGCATCGTAGGGACCTACACATATCATAGGAGGCTGAAATTGTTGGATCATTTTAATTATGATACTGACATTCCTTTTGTACCGTTTACAGATCCCTCGGTTTGGGAACCCAGAATACAATCGATATCTCCATCCATTCAAACATTGATCAGGAGGGATCTCGATGCATTTAGGCGTTTCCGACCTGGGCCGGTAACTGGGGGGAATATGACGGTATTGGAGTCAGCACTATTAAATTGTTGGGGTCAAACCGGAATTTAGTTATTAAGCCTGCAGATAAAGGATCACAGATTGTAATCATGGACAGAGTACAGTACTTATTGAAAGCTAACAGACAACTGAATAACCCGAAAAATTGTCGCATTAGATCACTCTATTCAATCTGAGACCAAAAACATGATTAAGATGATATTGTTGGAATTGCTTGAAAAAAAGTTTCATTCCAAAGCAATATACAGCCTTCCCTGTAGCTCAGTTGGTAGAGCACGGGGGGCCAGCACAAAAAATTACTAAAAATATGAAATTGTATGAAATGTATGCATTCACTACTGTAAGTCGCTCTGGATAAGAGCGTCTGCTAAATGACGTAAATATACCCATCTTCTGGGCCCAGATGTACCTAGACAGCGACAATTCTATCTCCTCCCAAAAATCCATAAACCTTTGGAAGAGTGGTCGGTGCCATTTCAGATCCCTAGTGGACGCCCAATTGTTAGTGACTGTGGATCGGAATCATATCGAATTGCTGAATATATTGATTATTTCATCAATCCACTATCACAGAAGCATGCTTCCGATGTAAAAGACACATGATTTTGTTGGTAAACTTAAAGGTCTTGAACTACCATTGGGGGTGTTTTTATTTTCAATAGATATCAACTCACTATACACAAATATTGATACTCCTTTGGGACTGCGGGCAGTTAAACGGGCCTTTGATAGGTTTCCTGACCCTCAGCGCCCGGATAAAGAAATCTTAGATTTGTTGGAGTTGAGTTTATTGAGGAATGATTTTAATTTTAATAAGTTTTATCTTCAGATCCATGGAACGGCCATGTAAGACCCTTTTTTATATCTCAGGTATTTGGATGACATCTTTGGTATCTGGGTGAGTTCTATGAAGGACTGAGTTTTTTTTTAAATCCTCAATAAACATCATCCTGCCATTACAACATCCCACAATATACAAAGGGAAAAACTAGGGTTTGACACTCAGGTTCTTTGTATTTGAGGGGTTAACTAAATCATTGGCCACTAAAGTCTTCAAGCAGACAGAACTTGCCTTATGTAGCAGAGCATGCCTATCATCCAAAACATACCTTTTATAGGGATAATTAAATCTCAGCTGATCCGGTTTAATAGAATTTGTACATTATGTGAGCACGTGGAGGAGGCCACAACCATTCTTTTTAGAGCCTTGGGGCCACGGGGATATTCCAAACGTTTCCTTAGGGTGATAAAAGCAGAGGTAGGCCAATTATTTGGAAGGGAAGGGGTTACAATAAAACAGCAGAAACACACAATTTGATACCATCTGTTACTACATACTCTGGGAGCTTGGGTGGATTTAGTAGGACCTTGAGGTCTAACTTCCGGGAAGCTCAACAAGCTGTGGATGGGCTGGTAGCTTGTAGAGTAATCTCAGCCTATCGAAAAAATAATAACCTCGGGGACATGTTAGTCCACTCTGCCTTCCAGATGAAAGATGTACCTAAAATAGGATACATTTTTGGGGAGACCCAAATACATTGTTAATAACTTCTCGGGTTTGGGGTTCCTTGTAAGACAGAATTGAATTGTCCACTGTAAACTTGATTTATGGAATTAAGTGCAAATTGTGCCAAAAGATTTATATTAGGAGAAACAAAGAATGCACTACAGGTCAGACTCAAACAACATCTATACCATATGGCTAAAGGTAATAAGAGTACTGTATTGTATTTGCATTTTGGCTTACATGCAGTGGAAAATTTTAGTATTTTGTCTGGAGACAAAATGGGAGCTGGTCCAGGACAGACAGGAGATGGACAGATCTTGGATTGGGCGCCTCCAAACGATAGATCCTAAGGGCTTGAATGAAAAATATAAAACGTTTGTTTATCTACCTGATGGGAGGCGCCATCTCCGGTGAGGTTAAATGAGTATCTTTTTTAGGGGCTAGGAACGGGTGGGGGGCCGTGGGAGAGCCGCTCATGATAAATGTTTATTTAATTTATGAATTCATTATGTTTTTCAAGCACTTCCCATGAATGATGGCACTTATTTTATTTATATACTTTTTTTATCCATTAGTGTGGTTTTACCTTATTTCTTGTATACTTTTATAGCACTTATTTTGAGTTGAAAGCACTTATGTTTTCACTTTGTGTGGCATGTTGATTCGTCTATTGTGGATTTGTCTTTGTTTAATAGCACTTGTCCTTAATGCGTACTTTTTGTTGGGCGGTTCCCCTATTTGGTCCTCTCCTTTTCCCTTATTTTTTCCTTGGATCCCGAATCTAACCCCTAGTTCCCAAACCCAGTTCCTATACCTAAACTTAGCCCTAGACCCTAATACTCAACCCTAACCCCTAGTCCCGAAATCCTAAATCCCAGTCCCTATACCCTACTTTAACCCCTAGATCTGAACACTTAACTCCTAGTTCCCAAATCCTGATTCCCTATCCTAACCCCTAGACCCGTATACCTAACCCCCAGTTCCTAAAATCCTAATCCCCCACCCCAATCCCTAGATCCTCATGCCTAACCTTTATTCCCCATCCTAACCTTAACCCCTTATCTAACCCTAACTCTTGGAGCTCATATACCTAACCCCTAGACCCTCATACCCAACCCTAACTCCTGGACTATTGTTCTGACCTTGGCCCCTGGTCTCTAATCCTTAGGATTGTATTCCTGGTTCTTAACCCAGGTTTTATTTTAAATTATGATCCTGGTCCTCTATTATTCCCCACCCTTTTTTTGTAATTAGTCTCTATACAATAGTTACCATTTATTTTAAGTTGCCAGTGCACATCAGATTCATCTGTCATTATTAAACCTAACCCCAACTCTTAGATCTCTGGCTCCACTTGGATTGAATGGCAAAATGTATGAATAGTTTACCTACTTACATCTCACATTCACACACACAACCCTCCCAATAAACCCAGATCACAATAGGCCAGTGCAACGCAAGGTGAAAAACCGCAAAAACAGAATTTATCTTAACCCCTAACCCTAACAGAATTCATTGACACATGGAATGAGTACCGTATTTATACAGAGAAGTTATTTTCATAAATGCCTTATTTGGGAAATTCGAATACGTGCCATGAAAATCTGTAAAATTCGGTTTACTCCTTGCAGCTAAATGTAGCAGCAGTTTCTGTAGTGTATTGGTTATCACGTTCGCTTCACACGCCCGTTTTTGGATGTTCAGGAAGTGGAAGAGAAGCAGGTGTCAGTGCTTGAGAGAATATCGTTTTTTTTTTAGGTTTATTTGACTTATAAATTTGTTTTTGTTATTATCCCCATCGGCGTGAGCTGTTTGGGGGATTTTGCTTAAAATAACCGGACGGACAACATGGCTTCGACATGAAGAATACAAACGACGAGAAAGGACAGTGAAATCAGAATATAAGGAAGAACTGAAAAAAGAACATGAGAATGAGATGACGGTGAACGTGGAAATAAGTGACGAGATAATAACAATGGAATTGCTGAGGAATAAGGGAAGTTTGCGGAACAATACTTGGATGTCGAATGAAATACGGAAATAAGTATGAAATAATGTCTCATGTAAATGGAAAAGACTAATAGACGGGCTAAAGATAAACAACTGTCAAATCATGGCTAAAGAACTAGGGAACGATGAGCTGGTGGTGTCCTTTTTGAACTTACCCGCATACATTACGGATGAGGAGATAGAAGAGAAACTAAAAGGCTGGAAGGTGAAGGCGACCACGCCAATCAAGAGGAGGATGTGGCCAGGAACGGACATTGTAGATGGGACGAGATTTTGCAAGGTAAAGTTTACAGACAATGTGCAATCCTTGCCATATTCTACCAAATGTAACTGTCGAGGGATTTGAATATTTCCGTGTAAGCCATGACAATCAAGTGAAGGTATGTAGATTATGTATACAGCCGGGGCACATACTTAAGGAATGTCCGGAATTCACATGCCACAAATGTAGTGAACAAGGGCATTATGCCAGAGAATGTTGGAACATAGGTAATGTGTGACAGACCCAAAGTTAGATGTAGCTGTAATAAGGGAGATCACCACTTACTTTTGCAAACAATGGACCTCACGTCTGAGGAAGGGGAGGGGAGTGTGCCGATGGAGAGAGGATGAGAGTGACATGGAGTGTGACTCCAGAGACAGTGGCAGATAAGCTTGAAGAGCCTGTAATGTCTTATGGCAAAGCACGAGATGCGGTTTTAGTCTCTGCTGCTGACAAGGTGGAACAGCAGCACATGGGTGAAATGCATACACAGGTATAGATGGTGCAAGGTGCTTCTCAGGTGCCTGAGCCAGCTTTAAGCTTGTGTAAAAATTAAACCAAAGAGTGGGCTGGGTCCACTGAAGTCACGGGCACTGTTAAAGCGCACTTTTCAAAAGGCTTCACAGCCTCTCCCCCCAAAAATCCAAATAAAGACACGGATGATGAAATAGATAGTGAGGATCTTCAGTTTGTAAAAAAAAAATAAGAGGTCATTGTTAAACTAGGGAGATGGGAGTTGGAAAAAAGAAAATGTATTGAAAGGACTCGTTTGGCTCTGATTATACTTCTGCACACAATAATGATTAGTCGCATTCCTGAACGGTAACAGTTTTAGAAACATGAGCAGGTATTAGTGTCTGTTAAGGCAGACGTGTTTAAGAGACCAATTGGACAGACTCAAATGCAGGAGATTAAGAGTAAATGGTCTGATTTAATTTTTTGTAGTCATGGAAGGGATAAAACATGTGGCTATTTTGATAAAAAACGATGTGGTGCAAAATGTAAAACAAATATGCTGACAATGGCAGACTTATTGTAATTGAATTTAAAGTTCAAAATGTAGTTTAATTAATGTTTGTTTCAAACATTGAATCTGAAAGGAGAGAAATGTTTCACAAATTAAAAACACTGCTCAGAAAACTGTATACTGATAGGAGATATTAATGTGAGGTGTAGTAGAATGGATGCGTCTAGTTGTGCTAAATTTAGATGTGACTTCTAGAAATGCATTATGGAAATTTATGAATGAGGAGAATCCTGTAGATATATGGAGGGCTGAAAATCCAAACAGAGTATTCTCTAGAAGGCAGGTGGTTCTAAAGGAATTAAAACAAAGCAGAATTGATTTGTCTAGCAAAACAAGAATTGGTGCAGCATGTTAAGGTGTCATATAACTAAAGCATAGTGATCATGCAGTAATGTCATTTCAAATGGGTTTGTGTGGAGAGGAGGGAGGTGTCTGGTGTTTAAATGCCAGTCTGTTAGAGGAAGGATATAGAAATGAAATTGTTGAATGTATTAATGATGAAATGTCTAATGTACTGTTAAGAGTGTGTTTATGGTGGGAGGAAGAGAAAGTAAAAAATAGGAGTATTAGGTATGATAAAAATCATAACCGTTTAGATAAGCAGAAATAAATGCTTAGGAATAGGATGTTGCATGAACTTGAAAAGGCTGATACTGATGTTGTGAAATATTTGAAAATCCATGCAGAGCTGGGTCGTTATGAAAAAAATAAATGTTTGGGTGCCATTGTTAGGAGTAGGGCACAGTACGCTTTGGAGGGAGAGAAATGTACATCCTTTTTTTGGGTCTGGAAAAAAGAAAAACTAAGAGTTACATTGTAGAGTTGGAAGATGAAAAAGGTCAAGGTAAATGATTTTGTTGGGATCTTAGATAGTTGAAACCTTTTAGAAATCTTTACAAAAAGAGTGAGCTAGATAATGTGTGTTGTAAAAGTGTTGGATACAATTAGTGCCAAAGTATTGCAGGCAGATAGAATGATGTGTGATGAAGAGATTTCATTTATGGAAATCAAGGAAGCAATTGTTAACACTCAAGGCAATAAAAGTCCAGGTTTGGATGGTTTAACAAATGAGTTCTGTAAAGTCTTTGTAGATATTTTGGCACCCATTTTAGTGAGGGTGTTTCATTATATGGAAGAGAATAAGGAAATCCCTGAGTGTCAACTGGAATGTTAATGATCTAATTCAAAAATAGGGGCAGTAGATTAAAGTTAGAAAATTATAGGCTTATTAGCCTTCTAAATTCAGATTATAAGATACTGACTAGTGTTAGCGAATAGGATGAAAAAGGTGATTGGAAGAGATATTACAGATGTAATTTGTACAATTAGGGATGTTAATCAAATGAAAAATAGTGGTATAGTATTAAGTTTGGATTTTAACAAAGCTTTCAATAGAGTGGAGCACAGCTTTTTATTACAGACTTTGGAGAGGTTTGGGCCAAAGTTTGTATCTTGGATCAACCTGTTGTATAATGGGGCTAAAAGTTGTGTTAAATGTAACGGAGTGTTAACAGATACTTTCCCTGTGGAGAGGTCAGTAAGGCAGGGCTGTCCTTTGTCAGCTCTGCTGTACAGTGTTTCTACAGAACCGTTAGCTACATTGATAAATAGTAATAAAGAAGTAAGGGGTGTTGGAATCCCAGGTGGTGGTGTCAGTGTTGTACATCAGTACGCTGATGACACTTGTACTGTGAAGGATATAGAAAGCATTGGAAGCATTATGGGAATCATAGATATATGTGGTAAGGCAACAGGTGCTAAAGTTAATATAGAGAAGACTGAAATGTTTGTTGGGGATATCAATGTAAATGAGTGAGATTCCATTCACGATTGCAAAGGATTTTATTAAAGTGCTAGGAGTATACATTGGTGTAAAGGAGAAAGAAGCAAAAGATTTAACTTCGGACTGGGATCCTTAAAGTCAAGCTAACGTTGAATTTCTGGAAAAGAGAACTAAAGTTACAAGGGAAAGTAATTGTTGCAAATGCTTTGGCATTATCTAAATGTGTGTATGTTTTGGGAGTCCTGGACATGCCTGAGTGGGCTCTAAATGAATTGAATAATGTGGCGTCTAATTTTATATGGGATGGAAAGGAGTGAGAATCTCAGAAAACATTGATAGCTGACAATGTGGATGGAGGTTTAAAACTTGTATATTTAGATGTCCAAAGAAAAGCTATTAGGGTAAAAACAGTAAAGAAATATTTGTAAGAAAGAGAAGATTATGGCTGGAAACACTTTAAAGTCTAGTTAGAGGAGAGTGGTGGTTGTGAGGATAATGGTTTATTGATGGGGCTTAAAAGGGCAATGTTTGAAAAGGTACCAGATTTTTATAAAGAGGTGCTAAATGCATGGGCAGAGTTGTTGCCTAATGTATATTATGAATGTGGACATATTGACCTGATTATGAATCAACCTATATTTCTGAATGAGAAAATCAAGAACAAGGAAAAAGTTTGTTATAAGGTATTTATGAGTGCAGGTCTATGGTAAATAAAATATAATACGAGGTAATTCCAGGGTTTTTACCTGGGGAAGCTATTTGACATGTTCGCTTCACACACATGAAAGGTCCCCAGTTCGAAACCGGGCAGAAACAGAGCTAATTGACACATGCAATGACTACCGTATTTATACAGAGAACAGTTACTTTCATAAATGCCTTATTTTGGAAATTTGAATACGTGCCATGAATATCTGTAAAACTGTTTACTCATTGCAGAAAAATCAAGCAGCAGTTTCTGTAGTGTCACAGGCCGGCTCACAGCCTGGAGGAGCAGGGAGAGGGAGAGAGTGGTTAGTGAAGCAGTTTAAATACCCTGAGCCCAGGTAGCTCCAATCACACCAGCTCCAATCACTAACGACCCTCCTCTGCCTGCAGGAGGAACCGCCCCTGCACTGCAGAGGGGCCATGACACCCCCCCCTCCTTAAAATGAGGGTCCCACCCTCAACCCAAATTACGACCCAACATATTTAAAACAACCCAAAATTCCCCCCAAAAAACGGATACCAGTCCCGGCTCCTAGCAGTAGCCCCGTGTCCCCTAGCTGACTGTCCCCGTCAAACTTAGCAGCCCTGGTACCTGGGGAGCAATTTAAGAGAAAAGAGGCGCAGACAGCCCGCAGGGGTCAGCAGAGAGAAAATACAAACTCGGCTCAAGGAGCACGGGACAGAGCATCAGCAATGATATTATCCTTACCACTAATGTGTCTAATATCGAGGTTGAATGGTTGCAAGAACAAAGCCCAACGCATCAGGCGCTGGTTAGGATTTTGCAGGGACTTTATAAAAATAAGTGGGTTGTGGTCAGTGAACACAGTTAAAGAGGTCAAACCAGAACCAACAGACTTCGAAGTGCTGTAAAGCCCAAATGAGACCTAAAGCCTCCTTTTCAATTACATAATAGTTTTGCTGATACTTATTACATTTCTGGGAAAAGAAACTGACTGGACACTCAACATTCATCATTTTCCTGGAGAAGCACAGCCCCAGCACAGATTTGACTTGCATCTACCTGCAATTTGAAAGGTTTCCCAAAATGTGGTGCTACCAACACGGGTGCCAAGCACAAAAGAGCCTTAACTGCATCAAATGCCACTTGACACTGGGTGGACCAGATAAATTCAGCCTTGGCCTTCAACAGATTGGTCAGGGGGGACACTACTACCGAATAGTTTACAGAAAGCACGTTACTACCCCGCCATTCCCAGGAAGCGCATCAGTTCTTTCTTTGTGGAGGGCTGTGGGAACTGCTTCACAGCCTGGACCTTGGCTTCCACGGGACAGACAACACCCTGACCAACAACCTTGCCTAGGTATGTGACTGTAGCTTTGGCAAACTCACACTTTTCCAAATTGATAGTCAACCTGGCCCACACCAGTCTTCCGAACAGGGCTTGAACTCTACAGACACGCTCCTCCCAGGAGTCTGAGTAGACGACCACGTCGTCCAATTGCAGTCCCTTCTCCTGAGATACACGATAAAATCTCTGTTTGATAGGCTTAGCATCTCCGATGTCTATGTCATGCTCAATTAAATGGGTTTTCGATAGAGTGTCAGAAAACAAAACAGGGTAGCTTCTAATAAGAGCTACCAATTCATCACGAGTCTAAATGATCTACCAAAACCCCAAGGTTTTGCAAAGTCTGGGAGTTTTTTTAACCGACCTTGTAAGACCTCATCCGAAACCCTAACTACCTCTTCTCCCCCCTCCACAAAGTTAAAGCCACAAGATGCAGTGACTGGAGCAGCAGTCAACGCTGACCTCACCGCTGGAGTGCCTTCCACTTTGCTTAGATCACAGGAGTGATAACATTTTAACAGGTTCACATGGCATAATTTAGAAGACTTCCTATGACCAGGGTTTCAATACGAGTTCAAATCTGACACTTTGCACAACACAGTGAAAGGACCACAGTATTTTGCCTCAAGGTGGACTTCCAAGAGGCAGAAGAGCAAGTACACGATCACCGGGACTAAACTCACGCAGCTCAGCCTGTCCGTCATATTTCAGTTTCATTTTCTGTTGAGAACATTTTAGTTTATTTTGCCAGTTCACCAGCCTTATACAATTTCAACCTAAAACCATTTACATAGTCAATAAGGTTCTGAGATGGTTCCTCAGGCAAATAACCATCCTGCAGCACTGCTAAAGGCCCACGCACCTTATGACCAAACACTAAGTCATTTGGGCTAAACCCTGTGCTTTCCTGCACTACTTCATGAGCAGCTAGTAACAGCCATGGTAACCCCTCCTCCCAATCTGCAGACAGTTCTGTACAGTATGCACGAAGCAAGGATTTTAAAGTTTGATGAAAACGTTCCAAAGCTCCCTGACTCTGGGCATGGAACGCAGTAGACTTATTGTGTTTAACTTTAAGCTGTTTGAGAACCTGAGCAAATAAATGGGAGGTAAAGTTAAACCCCTGATCTGACGGGATGATTTTTGGAATCCCAAATGTTGAAATAAATTGAGTTAACGCTTTAACTACTGATTTTGAAGTGATGGAACGCAAGGAAAAAGCTAGTTGCTTGACAACCGTTCATAAGTAGCTATGACCTGACTTGGACCGTGGTAAAGACCCAACACAAATCAATAATAAGATGCTCAAAAGGTTGCCCTACAGCTGGTATTGGATACAAAAATGCTGGCTTTACAACCTGGTTTGGCTTGCTTGTGCGCTGACACGTATGACAAGTTTTAATAAACTGAGCTACATCCCGCTTTAAACGTGGCCAGAAAAAATAACAGAGTATGCGATTATAAGTTTCACAAACACCCATATGACCTGCCACATCACCATGTGAAGTTTGCAACACTATTTCGCAAAGTAGTAGGTACAACTATTTGAAAGACTGGTTATCCTAGACCCTGATCATAGTGTGGAACCCATTTCCTAACCAACAGCCCATCAAGAAGAAAATAACACTGAGCACTATTCCTCACCACTGAATCAGGAACAACTTTATCAAACAGCTCAGCCAAGGTAGTATCGGCCTTTTGCTCAGCCATCAATGAATCTCTAGAACTAGTCAACTGTTCTGTCTGGCGTTTGACTGGCAACTCATGACTTTTTGACTTACTCTCAACCTTATTACAAGAGGCAGCGCGGTTAACAGCACGAACTGGAAATAACTCAGGAGACAGTTGCGATCTGGAGATACCCTTGCTGGGGACACTGAAGGTTGCTTCGTAAAGATGTTTAGTTTGCCATCTGCCCACACCTTACTACCTGCCAAACAATTCCCCAAAATCATGTGGACTCCCTCTACTGGCATCTAACCACAACATCTACATCACCCTCGTCCAGACCTCATTTTAGGGTAACTCCATGTAAAGGAGAAGAGAATGGAACTAAACGCATATCACGTACCATTACACAACTGCCAGTATCAGACTCCATAAGGAACGGCAAAACAGATTCCAGAATAAAATAATCTAAGGCTCAAGTGTCTTAATATCTTGATTGAAACATTTTGGTTGCCATCTACCAGGTACACTACACCATCTGAAATAAAGGCTGAAAAATCAGTGGGAAGACTGAGAATCAAACTAGTGGCTGAAAAAGCTCACCCTGGTGGTCAGAGGCTGTAACAGGAGCTGCCAACAGCAGGTTTAACTTGACCTGACTTTTTTTATTTAAGTACAGGACAGTCTTTCTTCCAATGTCCTTCAACTAAACAGTAGCGACAGGTATTAGCATTAACCGTGCTTTAAGTCTTCCAGACCCAAACTTCTGCTGAGGCCTTCAGAAAGAAGCTCCAAAAAAAGGTGACCTACTATTCCTAGAAGTAGTTATTTTTATGGTACATGTCACTGTTTGACTCAAAATGGCTTTTATGTGTTAACCTGTACTCCTCTGAGAGGACTGCTGCATCACTTGGAGACTAACTTCACCTTCATTCATGTATGTCGCAACCTGGTCACACAATTTTTGAACTGTTCTAACACAATCAAATTAGACAGACCCTCAAAAGTACTAACTTCAGAAGCTGTACACCAACGATTAAATGCAGAAGTCAAATCACCAACAAACTCAGAATAGGTTTGTGAATTTAACTTCCTGTAACGAAAACGTTGACGAAATGCCTCCGGCACAAGCTCGTAGACCTTCAGAACTGCCGATTTAACTCTAGCATACACTTTACTGTCAGCTACACTCAGTGCTGCAAAAGCCTCACGTGCTTTACCTGTAAGTACACATTGCAACAACAGTCATGTCCAAATCTGACCAAGCTCTAGCTTCCGCAATACGCTCAAATAAAACAAAGCATGTGTCTGGATCTGACTGATCAAATTTAGGCAACAAACGAAGATTCTGTGAAACATCAAACTGTGGTAGTCCTTCTGGTCTATTAGCATTTCTCAATTGCGCTGTCTCCAACTGCATTTGCAACAGCTCCCTCTGCTGCTCAAAAGTTAATGAAGGACTAGACTGAAAACGTGTACCCTCACTACTAGCAGACTGACCCCGAAAAACACCTATTTCCCTAAGACCCTGCTTTAATTTAATTTTAACAGTCTAATTTTTTTTATCAACAATCTCAATCTGATAATGTGCAGCAATTTCAATTAACTGCTCCTTAGTACACAACTCTAAGACTACCTCTGAAGGAGCTTGAACAAAACTGCTCAGAATGGAAGACATTTTCCTCAACAAATACAACTATTACAAATGCTCTAAAAAAAAAAAAACAGAACTCACCTGCAGTCAGTCTGGGTTCAAGGACAGGAGCCACACCCCACTATCCTCCAAAAACAACTAACTAACTGGCCCTGGTCTTCGTGCAGTCACATGTGGTGGGGTTTTATGCACACAAAACCAGTGGAGTGGAAAAGACAACCAGAACTGGCGGCCCCCCCATAACCACGGAGGTGCTCCCGAGCCGATGTAGGGGAAAAGGAAAAGGGAAGCTCTACCCACGTTCACTGCCACCTAAAACAAAAACACCACGAGCCTCCTATTGACACTCACTGATAAGCCTGAACAAGAGAGGACTCCCACTTGAACAAAAACCCAGAGAGAATTGCTAACCAAACTTAGCTACCAAGCTAACTGAACCAAAAGAAACCATGGCTCTCAACACTCTTCAACAATATTGGTCCAACCAAAACATCCCCTCAAAAAAATAAAAAAATTGCAAACTAAACTAACCCAAGTTAACTATAAAATAGTCAAATAAGCCAAATTACAAATAAAACAAACATATCAATAATAAAGCAAAGACAATCTAGACAAAACCTTAACTATGACAAAATGTTAAAGTAAAATACTAAAGTAAGACTAAAGTACAATTAACTTTAACTTACAGACAAGCTCCCACTTGTCACAGGCCGGCTCATAGCCTGGAGGAGCAGGGAGAGAGAAAGAGAGAGTGTGGTTAGTGAAGCAGTTTAAATACCCTGAGCCAAGGTGGCTCCAATCACACCAGTTCCAATCACTAACGACCCTCCTCTGCCTGCAGGAGGAACCGCCCCTGCACTGCAGATGAGGGGCCGTGACAGTGGTGTAGTGGTTATCACGTTCGCTTCACACGCGAAAGCTCCCCGGTGTGAAACCGGGCGGAAACAGAGCTCATTGACACATGCAATGAGTATCGTATTTATACAGAGAATAGTTGTTTTCATAAATGCCTAATTTTGGAAATTCGAACACGTGCCATGAATATCTGTAAAATTCGGTTTACTCCTTGCAGATAATTGTAGCAGCAGTTTCTGTAGTGTAGTGGTTATCACGTTTGCTTCACATGTGAAAGGTCCCTGGTTCGAAACTGGGCGGAAACAACTCGGGTCGTGAGCGTAAGGCTTAGTCCACTGAGTGACCACTTAGCTATTGCTCTCCTTTGTTTCAGCCAGGGCTTTGAATTACGTCATTCCTGTTTTTCCCGGGCTCTGAGACTCCATTGGAGACGTGCGAAGTGTCACGTAACAGCAGAGATCCTGAGTTTTTGGAAGAGATGTCAAACAAAGAAAATAAAAGGTCTGACAGGGTACTTCCTGAACAGAAGCATCTCAGGTTTTTGCCTGCCATAGGAGTTCTGTTATACTCACAGACACCATTCAAACAGTTTCAGAAACTGTGGAGTGTTTTCTCTCCAAAGCTAATAATTATATGCATATTCTAGTTTCTGGGCAGGACTAATAATCAGATTAAATCGGGTACGTTTTTTATCCAGCCGTGAAAATACTGCCCCCTAGCCATAAGAAGTTAACACGGCGAAAGGTCCTCGGTTCGAAACCGGGCGGAAACAGTGCTCTTTGACACATGCAGTAGGTACCGTACTTTAAACAGGGAATAGTTACTTTCATAAATGCCTTATTTTGGACATTTGAATACGTGCCATGAATATCTGTAAAATTCGGTTTACTTCTTGCAGAAAAAGCAAGCAGCAGTTTCTGTAGTGTAGTGGTTATCACGTTCGCTTTACACGCGAACGGTCCTCGGTTCGAAACCTTGGCGGAAACAGTGCTCTTTGAGACGTGCAGTAGGTACTGTACTTTTAACAGAGAATAGTTATTTTCATAAATACCTAATTTTGGAAATTCGAACACGTGCCATGAATATCTGTAAAATTCGGTTTACTCCTTGCAACTAATTGTAGCAGAAGTTTCTGTGGTGTAGTGGTTATCACGTTTGCTTCACACGCGAAAGGTCCCTGGTTCGAAACCGGGCGGAAACAACGCTCATTGACACATTCAAGAATTACTATAGTGGTAACAGAGAATTTCATTAATACCTAATTTTGGAAATTTGAATACGTGCCATGAATATCTGTTAAATTCGGTTTACTTCTTGCAGAAAAATCAAGCAGCAGTTTCTGTAGTGTAGTGGTTATCACGTTCGCTTTACAAGCGAAAGGTCCTCGGTTCGAAACCGCTCAGAAACAGTGTTCTTTGACAACTGCAGTAGGTACTGTAGTTTTAACAGAGAATAGTTATTTTCATAAATGCCTTATTTTGGAAATTTGAATACGTGCCATGAATATCTGTAAAATTCGGTTTACTCCTTGCAATTAATTGTAGCAGCAGTTTCTGTAGTGTAGTGGTTATCAAGTTCACTTCACACGTGAAAGGTCCCCGTTTTGAAACAGGGCGGAAACAGAGTTCGTCGACACATGCAATGAGTTCCGCATTTATACAGAAAATAGTTATTTTCATAAATGCCTTATTTTGGAAATTCGAATACGTGCCATGAATATCTGTAAAATGCGGTTTACTCCTTGGAGCTAGTTTCAGCAGCAGTTTCTGTAGTGTAGTGGTTATCACGTTCGCTTTACACGCGAAAGGTCCTCGGTTCGAAACCGCTCAGAAACAGTGCTCTTTGACAACTGCAGTAGGTACTGTACTTTTAACAAAGAATAGTTATTTTCATAAATGCCTTATTTTGGAAATTCTAATACGTGCCATGAATATCTTTAAAATTCGGTTTACTCATTGCAGCTAATTGTAGCAGTAGTGTCTGTGGTGTAGTAGTTATCATGTTCGCATCACACGCGAAAGGTCCCCGTTTTGAACCCGGTCGGAAACAGAGTTCGTTGACACATGCAATGAGTACCGCATTTGTACAGAGAATAGTTATGTTCATAAATGCCTTATTTTGGAAATCGAATACGTGCCATGAATATCTGTAAAATTCGGTTTATTCCTTGCAGATAACTGTTGCATCAGTTTCTGTAGTGTAGTGGTTATCAAGTTTGCTTCACATGCGAAAGGCCCCTGGTTCGGAATCAACGGTCATTGACACATTCAAGAAGTACTATAGTGGTTATAGAGATTTATTTTCATAAATGCCTTATTTTGGAAATTCGAATCCGTGCCATGAATGTCTGTAAAATTCGGTTTACTCCTTGCAGATACTTGTTTCTGTAGTGTAGTGGTTATCACGTTCGCTTCACACGCGAAAAGTCCCTGGTTCGAAACCGGGCGGAAACAACACTCATTGACACATTCAAGAAGTACCAAATTGGTAACAGAGAATTTCATGAATTCCTTATTTTGGAAATTTGAACACGTGCCATGAATATCTGTAAAATTCGGTTTACTCCTTGTAGATTATTGTAGCAGTAGTTTCTGTAGGTTAGTGGTTATCAAGTTCGCTTCACATGCGAAAAGTCCCTGGTTCGAAACCAGGTGGAAACAATGCTCATTGACACATTCAAGAAGTAATATAGTGGTAACAGAGATTTAATTTCATAAATGCTTTATTTTGGAAATTCGAATACATGCAATGAATATCAGTAAAATTCGGTTTACTCCTTGCTGTAAAATCAAGCAGCAGTTTCTGTAGTGTAGTGGTTATCACGTTAGCTTCACACGCGAAAGGTCCCTGGTTTGAAACCGGGCGGAAACAGCGCTCATTGACGCATTCAAGAAGTAAAATAGTGATAACAGAGATTTATTTTCATAAATGCCTTATTTTGGAAATTCGAATACATGCAATGAATATCAGTAAAATTCGGTTTACTCCTTGGAGCTAATTTTAGCAGCAGTTTCTGTAGTGTAGTGGTTATCACATTAGCTTTACACGCGAAAGGTCCTCGGTTCGAAACCGGGCAGAAACAGTGCTCTTTGACAACCGCAGTAGGTACTGTAGTTTCAACAGAGAATAGTTATTTTCATGAATGTCTTATTTTGGAAATTTGAACACGTGCCATGAATATCTGTAAAATTCGGTTTACTCCTTGCAGATAATTGCAGCAGCAGGTTCTGTATTGTAGTGGTTATCAAGTTCACTTCACATGCGAATGGTCCTTGGTTTGTACCAGGCGGAAACAACGCTCATTGACACATTCAAGAAGTACCATAGTGGTAACAGAGAATTTCATTAAATCCTTATTTCGGAAAATCAAATACGTGTCATGAATATCTTTAAAATTCGGTTTACTCATTGCAGCGAAATGTAGCAGCAGTTTCTGTAGTGTAGTGGTTATCACGGTTGCGTCACACGCGAAAGGTCCCTGGTTTCGAAACCGGGCGGAAACAGTGCTCTTTGACCAGTGCAGTAGGCACTGTACTCTTAACAGAGAATAGTTATTTTCAGAAATGCTTAATTTTGGAAATTTGAACACGTGCCATGAATATCTGTAAAATTCGGTTTACTCCTTGCAGATAATTGTAGGAGCAGTTTCTGTAGTGTAGTCGTTATCACGTTTGCTTCACAGGCGAAAGGTCCCTGTTTCGAAATCGGGCGGAAACAGTGCTCTTTGACCAGTGCAGTAGGCACTGTACTCTTAACAGAGAATAGTTATTTTCAGAAATGCTTAATTTTGGAAATTTGAACACGTGCCATGAATATCTGTAAAATTCGGTTTACTCCTTGCAGATAATTGTAGCAGTAGTGTCTGTGGTGTAGTAGTTATCATGTTCGCATCACACGCGAAAGGTCCCCGTTTTGAACCCGGTCGGAAACAGAGTTCGTTGACACATGCAATGAGTACCGCATTTGTACAGAGAATAGTTATGTTCATAAATGCCTTATTTTGGAAATTTGAATACGTGCCATGAATATCTGTAAAATTCGGTTTATTCCTTGCAGATAACTGTTGCAGCAGTTTCTGTAGTGTAGTGGTTATCAAGTTTGCTTCACATGCGAAAGGCCCCTGGTTCGAAACCAGACGGAATCAACGGTCATTGACACGTTCAAGAAGTACTATAGTGGTTATAGAGATTTATTTTCATAAATGCCTTATTTTGGAAATTCGAATACGTGCCATGAATATCTGTAAAATTCGGTTTACTCCTTGCAAGCTAATTTTAGCAGCAGTTTCTGTAGTATAGTGGTTATCACGTTCGCTTTACACGCGAAAGGTCCTCGGTTCGAAACCGGGCAGAAACAGTGCTCTTTGACAACTGCAGTAGGTACTGTAGTTTCAACAGAGAATAGTTATTTTCATAAATGTCTTATTTTGGAAATTTGAACACGTGCCATGAATATCTGTAAAATTATTTTTACTCCTTGCAGATAATTGTAGCAGCAGTTTCTGTGGTGTAGTGGTTATCACGTTTGCTTCACACACGAAAGGTCCCCATTTTGAAACCTGGCGGAAACAGAGTTCGTTGACACATGCAATTAGTACCGCATTTATACAGAAAATAGTTATTTTCATAAATGCCTTATTTTGGAAATTTGAATACGTGCCATGAATATCTGTAAAATTCGGTTTACTCCTTACAGCTAAATGTAGCAGAAGTTTCTGTGGTGTGGTGGTTATCACGTTCGCTTAACATGCGAAAGGTCCTCTGTTCGAAACTGGGCGGAAACAGTGCTCTTTGACACGTGCAGTTGGTACTGTACTTTTAACAGAGAATAGTTATTTTCATAAATGCCTTATTTTGGAAATTCGAATACGTGCCATGAATATCTGTAAAATTCGGTTTACTCCTTGCAGATAATTGTAGGAGCAGTTTCTGTAGTGTAGTGGTTATCACGTTTGCTTCACACGCGAAAGGTCCCTGGTTCGAATCCGGGAGGAAACAACGCTCATTGACACATTCAAGAAGTACCATAGTGGTAACAGAGAATTTCATTAAATCCTTATTTCGGAAAATCAAATACGTGTCATGAATATCTGTAAAATTCGGTTTACTCCTTGCAGATAATTGTAGGAGCAGTTTCTGTAGTGTAGTGGTTATCACATTCACTTAACACGCGAAAGGTCCTCGGGTGGAAACAGTGCTCTTTGACACGTGAAGTAGGCACTGTACTTTTAACAGAGAATAGTTATGTTCATAAATGCCTAATTTTGGAAATTTGAACACGTGCCATGAATATCTGTGAAATTCGGTTTACTCCTTGCAGATAATTGTAGCAGCAGTTTCTGTAGTGTCGTGGTTATCACATTCGCTTCACACACGAAAGGTCCCCGTTTTGAAACCGGGCGGAAACAGAGTTTGTTGACACATGCAATGAGTACCGCATTAATACAGAAAATAGTTATTTTCATAAATGCCTTATTTTGGAAATTCGAATACGTGCCATGAATATCTGTAAAATTCGGTTTACTCCTTGCAGTTAAATCAAGCAGCAGTTTCTGTAGTGTAGTGGTTATCACGTTTGCTTTACACGCGAAAGGTCAACGAAAGGTCAACGCTCAGAAACTACGCTCATTGACACATTCAAGAAGTACCATGGTGGTAACAGAGAATTTCATTCATTCCTTATTATGGAAATTCGAACACGTGCCATGAATATCTGTAAATTTCGGTTTACTCCTTGCAGCTAAATATAGCAGCAGTTTCTGTTGTGTAGTGGTTATCACGTTCACTTAACACGCGAAAGGTCCTCGGGTGGAAACAGTGCTCTTTGACACGTGAAGTAGGCGCTGTACTTTTAACAGAGAATAGTTATTTTCATAAATGCCTAATTTTGGAAATTCGAACACGTGCCATGAATGTCTGTAAAATTCGGTTTACTCCTTGCAGATACTTGTTTCTGTAGTGTAGTGGTTATCACGTTTGCTTCACGCGCGAAAGGTCCCTGGTTCGAAACCGGGCGGAAACAACACTCATTGACACATTCAAGAAGTACCATAGTGGTAACAGAGAATTTCATGAATTCCTTATTTTGGAAATTTGAACACGTGCCATGAATATCTGTAAAATTCGGTTTACTCCTTGCAGATTATTGTAGCAGTAGTTTCTGTAGGTTAGTGGTTATCAAGTTCGCTTCACATGCGAAAAGTCCCTGGTTCGAAACCAGGTGGAAACAATGCTCATTGACACATTCAAGAAGTAATATAGTGGTAACAGAGATTTATTTTCATAAATGCCTTATTTTGGAAATTCGAATACATGCAATGAATATCAGTAAAATTCGGTTTACTCCTTGCTGTAAAATCAAGCAGCAGTTTCTGTAGTGTAGTGGTTATCACGTTAGCTTCACACGCGAAAGGTCCCTGGTTTGAAACCGGGCGGAAACAGCGCTCATTGACGCATTCAAGAAGTAAAATAGTGATAACAGAGATTTATTTTCATAAATGCCTTATTTTGGAAATTCGAATACCTGCAATGAATATCAGTAAAATTCGGTTTACTCCTTGGTGTAAAATCAACCGGCAGGTTCTGTAGTGTAGTGGTTATCACGTTCGCTTCACACGCGAAAGGTCCCTGTTTCGAAACCGGGCGGAAACAACGCTCATTGACACATTCAAGAAGTACCATAGTGGTAACAGAGAATTTCATTAATTCCTTATTTTGGAAATTCGAATACGTGCCATGAATATCTGTAAAATTCGGTTTACTCCTTGGAGCTGATTTTAGCAGCAGTTTCTGTAGTGTAGTGGTTATCACATTCGCTTTACACGCGAAAGGTCCTCGGTTCGAAACCGGGCAGAAACAGTGCTCTTTGACAACCGCAGTAGGTACTGTAGTTTCAACAGAGAATAGTTATTTTCATGAATGTCTTATTTTGGAAATTTGAACACGTGCCATGAATATCTGTAAAATTCGTTTTACTCCTTGCAGATAATTGTAGCAGCAGTTTCTGTGGTGTAGTGGTTATCACGTTTGCTTCACACGCGAAAGGTCCCCGTTTTGAAACCGGGCGGAAACAGAGTTCGTTGACACATGCAATGAGTACCGCATTTATACAGAAAATAGTTATTTTCATAAATGCCTTATTTTGGAAATTTGAATACGTGCCATGAATATCTGTAAAATTCAGTTTACTCCTTACAGCTAAATGTAGCAGCAGTTTCTGTGGTGTGGTGGTTATCACGTTCACTTAACATGCGAAAGGTCCTCGGTTCGAAACCGGGCGGAAACAGTGCTCTTTGACCAGTGCAGTAGGCACTGTACTCTTAACAGAGAATAGTTATTTTCAGAAATGCTTAATTTTGGAAATTTGAACACGTGCCATGAATATCTGTAAAATTCGGTTTACTCCTTGCAGATAATTGTAGGAGCAGTTTCTGTAGTGTAGTCGTTATCACGTTTGCTTCACAGGCGAAAGGTCCCTGTTTCGAAATCGGGCGGAAACAGTGCTCTTTGACCAGTGCAGTAGGCACTGTACTCTTAACAGAGAATAGTTATTTTCAGAAATGCTTAATTTTGGAAATTTGAACACGTGCCATGAATATCTGTAAAATTCGGTTTACTCCTTGCAGATAATTGTAGCAGTAGTGTCTGTGGTGTAGTAGTTATCATGTTCGCATCACACGCGAAAGGTCCCCGTTTTGAACCCGGTCGGAAACAGAGTTCGTTGACACATGCAATGAGTACCGCATTTGTACAGAGAATAGTTATGTTCATAAATGCCTTATTTTGGAAATTTGAATACGTGCCATGAATATCTGTAAAATTCGGTTTATTCCTTGCAGATAACTGTTGCAGCAGTTTCTGTAGTGTAGTGGTTATCAAGTTTGCTTCACATGCGAAAGGCCCCTGGTTCGAAACCAGACGGAATCAACGGTCATTGACACGTTCAAGAAGTACTATAGTGGTTATAGAGATTTATTTTCATAAATGCCTTATTTTGGAAATTCGAATACGTGCCATGAATATCTGTAAAATTCGGTTTACTCCTTGCAAGCTAATTTTAGCAGCAGTTTCTGTAGTATAGTGGTTATCACGTTCGCTTTACACGCGAAAGGTCCTCGGTTCGAAACCGGGCAGAAACAGTGCTCTTTGACAACTGCAGTAGGTACTGTAGTTTCAACAGAGAATAGTTATTTTCATAAATGTCTTATTTTGGAAATTTGAACACGTGCCATGAATATCTGTAAAATTATTTTTACTCCTTGCAGATAATTGTAGCAGCAGTTTCTGTGGTGTAGTGGTTATCACGTTTGCTTCACACACGAAAGGTCCCCATTTTGAAACCTGGCGGAAACAGAGTTCGTTGACACATGCAATTAGTACCGCATTTATACAGAAAATAGTTATTTTCATAAATGCCTTATTTTGGAAATTTGAATACGTGCCATGAATATCTGTAAAATTCGGTTTACTCCTTACAGCTAAATGTAGCAGAAGTTTCTGTGGTGTGGTGGTTATCACGTTCGCTTAACATGCGAAAGGTCCTCTGTTCGAAACTGGGCGGAAACAGTGCTCTTTGACACGTGCAGTTGGTACTGTACTTTTAACAGAGAATAGTTATTTTCATAAATGCCTTATTTTGGAAATTCGAATACGTGCCATGAATATCTGTAAAATTCGGTTTACTCCTTGCAGATAATTGTAGGAGCAGTTTCTGTAGTGTAGTGGTTATCACGTTTGCTTCACACGCGAAAGGTCCCTGGTTCGAATCCGGGAGGAAACAACGCTCATTGACACATTCAAGAAGTACCATAGTGGTAACAGAGAATTTCATTAAATCCTTATTTCGGAAAATCAAATACGTGTCATGAATATCTGTAAAATTCGGTTTACTCCTTGCAGATAATTGTAGGAGCAGTTTCTGTAGTGTAGTGGTTATCACATTCACTTAACACGCGAAAGGTCCTCGGGTGGAAACAGTGCTCTTTGACACGTGAAGTAGGCACTGTACTTTTAACAGAGAATAGTTATGTTCATAAATGCCTAATTTTGGAAATTTGAACACGTGCCATGAATATCTGTGAAATTCGGTTTACTCCTTGCAGATAATTGTAGCAGCAGTTTCTGTAGTGTCGTGGTTATCACATTCGCTTCACACACGAAAGGTCCCCGTTTTGAAACCGGGCGGAAACAGAGTTTGTTGACACATGCAATGAGTACCGCATTAATACAGAAAATAGTTATTTTCATAAATGCCTTATTTTGGAAATTCGAATACGTGCCATGAATATCTGTAAAATTCGGTTTACTCCTTGCAGTTAAATCAAGCAGCAGTTTCTGTAGTGTAGTGGTTATCACGTTTGCTTTACACGCGAAAGGTCAACGAAAGGTCAACGCTCAGAAACTACGCTCATTGACACATTCAAGAAGTACCATGGTGGTAACAGAGAATTTCATTCATTCCTTATTATGGAAATTCGAACACGTGCCATGAATATCTGTAAATTTCGGTTTACTCCTTGCAGCTAAATATAGCAGCAGTTTCTGTTGTGTAGTGGTTATCACGTTCACTTAACACGCGAAAGGTCCTCGGGTGGAAACAGTGCTCTTTGACACGTGAAGTAGGCGCTGTACTTTTAACAGAGAATAGTTATTTTCATAAATGCCTAATTTTGGAAATTCGAACACGTGCCATGAATGTCTGTAAAATTCGGTTTACTCCTTGCAGATACTTGTTTCTGTAGTGGAGTGGTTATCACGTTTGCTTCACGCGCGAAAGGTCCCTGGTTCGAAACCGGGCGGAAACAACACTCATTGACACATTCAAGAAGTACCATAGTGGTAACAGAGAATTTCATGAATTCCTTATTTTGGAAATTTGAACACGTGCCATGAATATCTGTAAAATTCGGTTTACTCCTTGCAGATTATTGTAGCAGTAGTTTCTGTAGGTTAGTGGTTATCAAGTTCGCTTCACATGCGAAAAGTCCCTGGTTCGAAACCAGGTGGAAACAATGCTCATTGACACATTCAAGAAGTAATATAGTGGTAACAGAGATTTATTTTCATAAATGCCTTATTTTGGAAATTCGAATACATGCAATGAATATCAGTAAAATTCGGTTTACTCCTTGCTGTAAAATCAAGCAGCAGTTTCTGTAGTGTAGTGGTTATCACGTTAGCTTCACACGCGAAAGGTCCCTGGTTTGAAACCGGGCGGAAACAGCGCTCATTGACGCATTCAAGAAGTAAAATAGTGATAACAGAGATTTATTTTCATAAATGCCTTATTTTGGAAATTCGAATACCTGCAATGAATATCAGTAAAATTCGGTTTACTCCTTGGTGTAAAATCAACCGGCAGGTTCTGTAGTGTAGTGGTTATCACGTTCGCTTCACACGCGAAAGGTCCCTGTTTCGAAACCGGGCGGAAACAACGCTCATTGACACATTCAAGAAGTACCATAGTGGTAACAGAGAATTTCATTAATTCCTTATTTTGGAAATTCGAATACGTGCCATGAATATCTGTAAAATTCGGTTTACTCCTTGGAGCTGATTTTAGCAGCAGTTTCTGTAGTGTAGTGGTTATCACATTCGCTTTACACGCGAAAGGTCCTCGGTTCGAAACCGGGCAGAAACAGTGCTCTTTGACAACCGCAGTAGGTACTGTAGTTTCAACAGAGAATAGTTATTTTCATGAATGTCTTATTTTGGAAATTTGAACACGTGCCATGAATATCTGTAAAATTCGTTTTACTCCTTGCAGATAATTGTAGCAGCAGTTTCTGTGGTGTAGTGGTTATCACGTTTGCTTCACACGCGAAAGGTCCCCGTTTTGAAACCGGGCGGAAACAGAGTTCGTTGACACATGCAATGAGTACCGCATTTATACAGAAAATAGTTATTTTCATAAATGCCTTATTTTGGAAATTTGAATACGTGCCATGAATATCTGTAAAATTCAGTTTACTCCTTACAGCTAAATGTAGCAGCAGTTTCTGTGGCGTGGTGGTTATCACGTTCACTTAACATGCGAAAGGTCCTCGGTTCGAAACCGGGCGGAAACAGTGATCTTTGACACGTGCAGTAGGTACTGTACTTTTAACAGAGAATAGTTATTTTCATAAATGCCTTATTTTGGAAATTCGAATACGTGCCATGAATATCTGTAAAATTCGGTTTACTCCTTGCAGATAATTGCAGCAGCAGGTTCTGTATTGTAGTGGTTATCAAGTTCACTTCGCATGCGAATGGTCCTTGGTTTGTACCAGGCGGAAACAATGCTCATTGACACATTCAAGAAGTACCATAGTGGTAACAGAGAATTTCATTAAATCCTTATTTCGGAAAATCAAATACGTGTCATGAATATCTTTAAAATTCGGTTTACTCATTGCAGCGAAATGTAGCAGCAGTTTCTGTAGTGTAGTGGTTATCACGGTTGCGTCACACGCGAAAGGTCCCTGGTTTCGAAACCGGGCGGAAACAGTGCTCTTTGACCAGTGCAGTAGGCACTGTACTCTTAACAGAGAATAGTTATTTTCAGAAATGCTTAATTTTGGAAATTTGAACACGTGCCATGAATATCTGTAAAATTCGGTTTACTCCTTGCAGATAATTGTAGGAGCAGTTTCTGTAGTGTAGTCGTTATCACGTTTGCTTCACAGGCGAAAGGTCCCTGTTTCGAAATCGGGCGGAAACAGTGCTCTTTGACCAGTGCAGTAGGCACTGTACTCTTAACAGAGAATAGTTATTTTCAGAAATGCTTAATTTTGGAAATTTGAACACGTGCCATGAATATCTGTAAAATTCGGTTTACTCCTTGCAGATAATTGTAGCAGTAGTGTCTGTGGTGTAGTAGTTATCATGTTCGCATCACACGCGAAAGGTCCCCGTTTTGAACCCGGTCGGAAACAGAGTTCGTTGACACATGCAATGAGTACCGCATTTGTACAGAGAATAGTTATGTTCATAAATGCCTTATTTTGGAAATTTGAATACGTGCCATGAATATCTGTAAAATTCGGTTTATTCCTTGCAGATAACTGTTGCAGCAGTTTCTGTAGTGTAGTGGTTATCAAGTTTGCTTCACATGCGAAAGGCCCCTGGTTCGAAACCAGACGGAATCAACGGTCATTGACACGTTCAAGAAGTACTATAGTGGTTATAGAGATTTATTTTCATAAATGCCTTATTTTGGAAATTCGAATACGTGCCATGAATATCTGTAAAATTCGGTTTACTCCTTGCAAGCTAATTTTAGCAGCAGTTTCTGTAGTATAGTGGTTATCACGTTCGCTTTACACGCGAAAGGTCCTCGGTTCGAAACCGGGCAGAAACAGTGCTCTTTGACAACTGCAGTAGGTACTGTAGTTTCAACAGAGAATAGTTATTTTCATAAATGTCTTATTTTGGAAATTTGAACACGTGCCATGAATATCTGTAAAATTATTTTTACTCCTTGCAGATAATTGTAGCAGCAGTTTCTGTGGTGTAGTGGTTATCACGTTTGCTTCACACACGAAAGGTCCCCATTTTGAAACCTGGCGGAAACAGAGTTCGTTGACACATGCAATTAGTACCGCATTTATACAGAAAATAGTTATTTTCATAAATGCCTTATTTTGGAAATTTGAATACGTGCCATGAATATCTGTAAAATTCGGTTTACTCCTTACAGCTAAATGTAGCAGAAGTTTCTGTGGTGTGGTGGTTATCACGTTCGCTTAACATGCGAAAGGTCCTCTGTTCGAAACTGGGCGGAAACAGTGCTCTTTGACACGTGCAGTTGGTACTGTACTTTTAACAGAGAATAGTTATTTTCATAAATGCCTTATTTTGGAAATTCGAATACGTGCCATGAATATCTGTAAAATTCGGTTTACTCCTTGCAGATAATTGTAGGAGCAGTTTCTGTAGTGTAGTGGTTATCACGTTTGCTTCACACGCGAAAGGTCCCTGGTTCGAATCCGGGAGGAAACAACGCTCATTGACACATTCAAGAAGTACCATAGTGGTAACAGAGAATTTCATTAAATCCTTATTTCGGAAAATCAAATACGTGTCATGAATATCTGTAAAATTCGGTTTACTCCTTGCAGATAATTGTAGGAGCAGTTTCTGTAGTGTAGTGGTTATCACATTCACTTAACACGCGAAAGGTCCTCGGGTGGAAACAGTGCTCTTTGACACGTGAAGTAGGCACTGTACTTTTAACAGAGAATAGTTATGTTCATAAATGCCTAATTTTGGAAATTTGAACACGTGCCATGAATATCTGTGAAATTCGGTTTACTCCTTGCAGATAATTGTAGCAGCAGTTTCTGTAGTGTCGTGGTTATCACATTCGCTTCACACACGAAAGGTCCCCGTTTTGAAACCGGGCGGAAACAGAGTTTGTTGACACATGCAATGAGTACCGCATTAATACAGAAAATAGTTATTTTCATAAATGCCTTATTTTGGAAATTCGAATACGTGCCATGAATATCTGTAAAATTCGGTTTACTCCTTGCAGTTAAATCAAGCAGCAGTTTCTGTAGTGTAGTGGTTATCACGTTTGCTTTACACGCGAAAGGTCAACGAAAGGTCAACGCTCAGAAACTACGCTCATTGACACATTCAAGAAGTACCATGGTGGTAACAGAGAATTTCATTCATTCCTTATTATGGAAATTCGAACACGTGCCATGAATATCTGTAAATTTCGGTTTACTCCTTGCAGCTAAATATAGCAGCAGTTTCTGTTGTGTAGTGGTTATCACGTTCACTTAACACGCGAAAGGTCCTCGGGTGGAAACAGTGCTCTTTGACACGTGAAGTAGGCGCTGTACTTTTAACAGAGAATAGTTATTTTCATAAATGCCTAATTTTGGAAATTCGAACACGTGCCATGAATGTCTGTAAAATTCGGTTTACTCCTTGCAGATACTTGTTTCTGTAGTGTAGTGGTTATCACGTTTGCTTCACGCGCGAAAGGTCCCTGGTTCGAAACCGGGCGGAAACAACACTCATTGACACATTCAAGAAGTACCATAGTGGTAACAGAGAATTTCATGAATTCCTTATTTTGGAAATTTGAACACGTGCCATGAATATCTGTAAAATTCGGTTTACTCCTTGCAGATTATTGTAGCAGTAGTTTCTGTAGGTTAGTGGTTATCAAGTTCGCTTCACATGCGAAAAGTCCCTGGTTCGAAACCAGGTGGAAACAATGCTCATTGACACATTCAAGAAGTAATATAGTGGTAACAGAGATTTATTTTCATAAATGCCTTATTTTGGAAATTCGAATACATGCAATGAATATCAGTAAAATTCGGTTTACTCCTTGCTGTAAAATCAAGCAGCAGTTTCTGTAGTGTAGTGGTTATCACGTTAGCTTCACACGCGAAAGGTCCCTGGTTTGAAACCGGGCGGAAACAGCGCTCATTGACGCATTCAAGAAGTAAAATAGTGATAACAGAGATTTATTTTCATAAATGCCTTATTTTGGAAATTCGAATACCTGCAATGAATATCAGTAAAATTCGGTTTACTCCTTGGTGTAAAATCAACCGGCAGGTTCTGTAGTGTAGTGGTTATCACGTTCGCTTCACACGCGAAAGGTCCCTGTTTCGAAACCGGGCGGAAACAACGCTCATTGACACATTCAAGAAGTACCATAGTGGTAACAGAGAATTTCATTAATTCCTTATTTTGGAAATTCGAATACGTGCCATGAATATCTGTAAAATTCGGTTTACTCCTTGGAGCTGATTTTAGCAGCAGTTTCTGTAGTGTAGTGGTTATCACATTCGCTTTACACGCGAAAGGTCCTCGGTTCGAAACCGGGCAGAAACAGTGCTCTTTGACAACCGCAGTAGGTACTGTAGTTTCAACAGAGAATAGTTATTTTCATGAATGTCTTATTTTGGAAATTTGAACACGTGCCATGAATATCTGTAAAATTCGTTTTACTCCTTGCAGATAATTGTAGCAGCAGTTTCTGTGGTGTAGTGGTTATCACGTTTGCTTCACACGCGAAAGGTCCCCGTTTTGAAACCGGGCGGAAACAGAGTTCGTTGACACATGCAATGAGTACCGCATTTATACAGAAAATAGTTATTTTCATAAATGCCTTATTTTGGAAATTTGAATACGTGCCATGAATATCTGTAAAATTCAGTTTACTCCTTACAGCTAAATGTAGCAGCAGTTTCTGTGGCGTGGTGGTTATCACGTTCACTTAACATGCGAAAGGTCCTCGGTTCGAAACCGGGCGGAAACAGTGATCTTTGACACGTGCAGTAGGTACTGTACTTTTAACAGAGAATAGTTATTTTCATAAATGCCTTATTTTGGAAATTCGAATACGTGCCATGAATATCTGTAAAATTCGGTTTACTCCTTGCAGATAATTGCAGCAGCAGGTTCTGTATTGTAGTGGTTATCAAGTTCACTTCGCATGCGAATGGTCCTTGGTTTGTACCAGGCGGAAACAATGCTCATTGACACATTCAAGAAGTACCATAGTGGTAACAGAGAATTTCATTAAATCCTTATTTCGGAAAATCAAATACGTGTCATGAATATCTGTAAAATTCAGTTTACTCCTTGCAGATAATTGTAGCAGCAGTTTCTGTAGTGTAGTGGTTATCACATTCACTTAACACGCGAAAGGTCCTCGGGTGGAAACAGTGCTCTTTGACACGTGAAGTAGGCACTGTACTTTTAACAGAGAATAGTTATGTTCATAAATGCCTAATTTTGGAAATTTGAACACGTGCCATGAATATCTGTAAAATTCGGTTTACTCCTTGCAGATAATTGTAGCAGCAGTTTCTGTAGTGTAGTGGTTATCACTTTTGCTTCACACACGAAAGGTCCCCGTTTTGAAACCGGGCGGAAACAGAGTTTGTTGACACATGCAATGAGTACCGCATTAATACAGAAAATAGTTATTTTCATAAATGCCTTATTTTGGAAATTCGAATACGTGCCATGAATATCTGTAAAATTCGGTTTACTCCTTGCAGTTAAATCAAGCAGCAGTTTCTGTAGTGTAGTGGTTATCACGTTTGCTTTACACGCGAAAGGTCAACGAAAGGTCAACGCTCAGAAACTACGCTCATTGACACATTCAAGAAGTACCATAGAGGTAACAGAGAATTTCATTAATTCCTTATTTTGGAAATTTGAAAACGTGCCATGAATATCGGTAAAATTCGGTTTACTCCTTGCAGTTAATTGTAGCAGCAGTTTCTGCAGTGTAGTGGTTATCACGTTTGCTTCACACACGAAAGGTCCCTGGTTTGAAACCGGGCGGAAACAACGCTCATTTACACATTCAAGAAGTACCATGGTGGTAACAGAGAATTTCATTCATTCCTTATTATGGAAATTCGAACACGTGCCATGAATATCTGTAAAATTCGGTTTACTCCTTGCAGCTAATTTTAGCAGCAGTTTCTGTAGTGTAGTGGTTATCACGTTCGTTTTACACACGAAAGGTCCTCGATTTTAAACCAGGTGGAAACAGTGCTCTTTGACAAGTGCAGTAGGCACTGTACTTTATCAGAGAGTAATTATTTTCATCAATGCCTAATTTTGGACAGTTGAGTATGTGCCATGAATATCTGTAAAATTCGGTTTACTCCTTGCAGTTAATTGTAGCAGCAGTTTCTGTAGTGTAGTGGTTATCACGTTTGCTTCACACGCGAAAGGTCCCTGGTTCGAAACCGGGCGGAAACAACGCTCATTGACACATTCAAGAACTTCTATAGTGGTAACAGAGAATTTCATTAATGCCTTTTTTTGGAAATTCGAATACGTGCCATGAATATCTGTAAAATTCGGTTTACTCCTTGCAGATAATTGTAGCAGCAGTTTCTGTAGTGTAGTGGTTATCACGTTCGCTTCACATGCGAAATGTCCCTGGTTCGAAAACGGGGCGGAAACAACGCTCATCGACACATTCAAGAAGTACTATAGTGGTAACAGAGAATTTCATAAATGCCTTATTTTGGAAATTCGAATACGTGCCATGAATATTGGTAAAATTCGGTTTAATCCTTGCAGCTAATTTTGGCAGCAGTTTCTGTAGCGTAGTGGTTATCACGTTCGCTTTACACACGAAAGGTCCTCGATTTGAAACCAGGCTTGAAACAGTGCTCTTTTACACGTGCAGTAGGCACTGTACTTTTAACAGAGAATAATTATTTTCATAAATGCCTAATTTTGGAAATTCAAACACGTGCCATGAATATCTGTAAAATTCGGGTTTACTCCTTGCAGATAATTGTAGCAGCAGTTTTTGTAGTGTAGTGGTTATCACGTTTGCTTCACACACGACAGGTCCCTGGTTGGAACCCGGGCGGAAACAATGCTCCTTGACACATTCAAGAAGTACTATAGTGGTAACCGAGAATTTCATTAATGCCTTATTTTGGAAATTCGAACACGTGCCATGAATATCTGTAAAATTCGGTTTACTCCTTGCAGATAATTGTAGCAGCAGTTTTTGTAGTGTAGTGGTTATCACGTTTGCTTCACATGCGATAGGTTCCTGGTTCGAAACCGGGGCGGTAACAATGCTCAATGACACATTCAAGAAGTACCATAGTGGTAACAGGGAATTTCATTATTCCTCATTTTGGAAATTCGAATACGTGCCATGAATATCTGTCAAATTCGGTTTACTCCTTGCAGATAATTGTAGCAGCAGTTTCTGTAGTGTAGTGGTTATCACGTTCGCTCTACACACGAAAGGTCCCAGTTTTGAAACCCGGCTGAAACAGAGTTCGTTGACACATGCAATGAGTACCGCATTTATACAGAGAATAGTTATTTTCATAAACGCCTTATTTTAGAAAGTTGAATACGTGCCATGAATATCTGTAAAATTCGGTTTACTCCTTGCAGATAATTGTAGGAGCAGTTTCTGTAGTGTAGTCGTTATCACGTTTGCTTCACAGGCGAAAGGTCCCTGTTTCGAAATCGGGCGGAAACAGTGCTCTTTGACCAGTGCAGTAGGCACTGTACTCTTAACAGAGAATAGTTATTTTCAGAAATGCTTAATTTTGGAAATTTGAATACGTGCCATGAATATCTGTAAAATTCGGTTTACTCCTTGCAGAAAACTGTTGCAGCAGTTTCTGTAGTGTAGTGGTTATCAAGTTTGCTTCACATGCGAAAGGCCCCTGGTTCGAAACCAGACGGAATCAACGGTCATTGACACGTTCAAGAAGTACTATAGTGGTTATAGAGATTTATTTTCATAAATGCCTTATTTTGGAAATTCGAATACGTGCCATGAATATCTGTAAAATTCGGTTTACTCCTCGCAAGCTAATTTTACAGCAGTTTCTGTAGTATAGTGGTTATCACGTTCGCTTTACACGCGAAAGGTCCTCGGTTCGAAACCGGGCAGAAACAGTGCTCTTTGACAACTGCAGTAGGTACTGTAGTTTCAACAGAGAATAGTTATTTTCATAAATGTCTTATTTTGGAAATTTGAACACGTGCCATGAATATCTGTAAAATTCTTTTTACTCCTTGCAGATAATTGTAGCAGCAGTTTCTGTGGTGTAGTGGTTATCACGTTTGCTTCACACACGAAAGGTCCCCATTTTGAAACCTGGCGGAAACAGAGTTCGTTGACACATGCAATTAGTACCGCATTTATACAGAAAATAGTTATTTTCATAAATGCCTTATTTTGGAAATTTGAATACGTGCCATGAATATCTGTAAAATTCGGTTTACTCCTTACAGCTAAATGTAGCAGAAGTTTCTGTGGTGTGGTGGTTATCACGTTCACTTAACATGCGAAAGGTCCTCTGTTCGAAACTGGGCGGAAACAGTGCTCTTTGACACGTGCAGTTGGTACTGTACTTTTAACAGAGAATAGTTATTTTCATAAATGCCTTATTTTGGAAATTCGAATACGTGCCATGAATATCTGTAAAATTCGGTTTACTCCTTGCAGATAATTGTAGGAGCAGTTTCTGTAGTGTAGTGGTTATCACGTTTGCTTCACACGCGAAAGGTCCCTGGTTCGAATCCGGGAGGAAACAACGCTCATTGACACATTCAAGAAGTACCATAGTGGTAACAGAGAATTTCATTAAATCCTTATTTCGGAAAATCAAATACGTGTCATGAATATCTGTAAAATTCGGTTTACTCCTTGCAGATAATTGTAGGAGCAGTTTCTGTAGTGTAGTGGTTATCACATTCACTTAACACACGAAAGGTCCTCGGGTGGAAACAGTGCTCTTTGACACGTGAAGTAGGCACTGTACTTTTAACAGAGAATAGTTATGTTCATAAATGCCTAATTTTGGAAATTTGAACACGTGCCATGAATATCTGTGAAATTCGGTTTACTCCTTGCAGATAATTGTAGCAGCAGTTTCTGTAGTGTCGTGGTTATCACATTCGCTTCACACACGAAAGGTCCCCGTTTTGAAACCGGGCGGAAACAGAGTTTGTTGACACATGCAATGAGTACCGCATTAATACAGAAAATAGTTATTTTCATAAATGCCTTATTTTGGAAATTCGAATACGTGCCATGAATATCTGTAAAATTCGGTTTACTCCTTGCAGTTAAATCAAGCAGCAGTTTCTGTAGTGTAGTGGTTATCACGTTTGCTTTACACGCGAAAGGTCAACGAAAGGTCAACGCTCAGAAACTACGCTCATTGACACATTCAAGAAGTACCATGGTGGTAACAGAGAATTTCATTCATTCCTTATTATGGAAATTCGAACACGTGCCATGAATATCTGTAAATTTCGGTTTACTCCTTGCAGCTAAATATAGCAGCAGTTTCTGTTGTGTAGTGGTTATCACGTTCACTTAACACGCGAAAGGTCCTCGGTTGGAAACAGTGCTCTTTGACACGTGAAGTAGGCACTGTACTTTTAACAGAGAATAGTTATTTTCATAAATGCCTAATTTTGGAAATTCGAACACGTGCCATGAATGTCTGTAAAATTCGGTTTGCTCCTTGCAGATACTTGTTTCTGTAGTGTAGTTGTTATCACGTTAGCTTCACACGCGAAAGGTCCCTGGTTCGAAACCGGGCGGAAACAACGCTCATTGACACATTCAAGAAGTACCATAGTGGTAACAGAGAATTTCATGAATTCCTTATTTTGGAAATTTGAACACGTGCCATGAATATCTGTAAAATTCGGTTTACTCCTTGCAGATTATTGTAGCAGTAGTTTCTGTAGGTTAGTGGTTATCAAGTTCGCTTCACATGCGAAAAGTCCCTGGTTCGAAACCAGGTGGAAACAATGCTCATTGACACATTCAAGAAGTAATATAGTGGTAACAGAGATTTATTTTCATAAATGCCTTATTTTGGAAATTCGAATACATGCAATGAATATCAGTAAAATTCGGTTTACTCCTTGCTGTAAAATCAAGCAGCAGTTTCTGTAGTGTAGTGGTTATCACGTTAGCTTCACACGCGAAAGGTCCCTGGTTTGAAACCGGACGGAAACAGCGCTCATTGACGCATTCAAGAAGTAAAATAGTGATAACAGAGATTTATTTTCATAAATGCCTTATTTTGGAAATTCGAATACCTGCAATGAATATCAGTAAAATTCGGTTTACTCCTTGGTGTAAAATCAACCGGCAGGTTCTGTAGTGTAGTGGTTATCACGTTCGCTTCACACGCGAAAGGTCCCTGTTTCGAAACCGGGCGGAAACAACGCTCATTGACACATTCAAGAAGTACCATAGTGGAAACAGAGAATTTCATTAATTCCTTATTTTGGAAATTCGAATACGTGCCATGAATATCTGTAAAATTCGGTTTACTCCTTGGAGCTGATTTTAGCAGCAGTTTCTGTAGTGTAGTGGTTATCACATTCGCTTTACACGCGAAAGGTCCTCGGTTCGAAACCGGGCAGAAACAGTGCTCTTTGACAACCGCAGTAGGTACTGTAGTTTCAACAGAGAATAGTTATTTTCATGAATGTCTTATTTTGGAAATTTGAACACGTGCCATGAATATCTGTAAAATTCGTTTTACTCCTTGCAGATAATTGTAGCAGCAGTTTCTGTGGTGTAGTGGTTATCACGTTTGCTTCACACGCGAAAGGTCCCCGTTTTGAAACCGGGCGGAAACAGAGTTCGTTGACACATGCAATGAGTACCGCATTAATACAGAAAATAGTTATTTTCATAAATGCCTTATTTTGGAAATTCGAATACGTGCCATGAATATCTGTAAAATTCGGTTTACTCCTTGCAGTTAAATCAAGCAGCAGTTTCTGTAGTGTAGTGGTTATCACGTTTGCTTTACACGCGAAAGGTCAACGAAAGGTCAACGCTCAGAAACTACGCTCATTGACACATTCAAGAAGTACCATGGTGGTAACAGAGAATTTCATTCATTCCTTATTATGGAAATTCGAACACGTGCCATGAATATCTGTAAATTTCGGTTTACTCCTTGCAGCTAAATATAGCAGCAGTTTCTGTTGTGTAGTGGTTATCACGTTCACTTAACACGCGAAAGGTCCTCGGGTGGAAACAGTGCTCTTTGACACGTGAAGTAGGCGCTGTACTTTTAACAGAGAATAGTTATTTTCATAAATGCCTAATTTTGGAAATTCGAACACGTGCCATGAATGTCTGTAAAATTCGGTTTACTCCTTGCAGATACTTGTTTCTGTAGTGTAGTGGTTATCACGTTCGCTTCACACGCGAAAGGTCCCTGGTTCGAAACCGGGCGGAAACAACACTCATTGACACATTCAAGAAATACCATAGTGGTAACAGAGAATTTCATGAATTCCTTATTTTGGAAATTTGAACACGTGCCATGAATATCTGTAAAATTCGGTTTACTCCTTGCAGATTATTGTAGCAGTAGTTTCTGTAGGTTAGTGGTTATCAAGTTCGCTTCACATGCGAAAAGTCCCTGGTTCGAAACCAGGTGGAAACAATGCTCATTGACACATTCAAGAAGTAATATAGTGGTAACAGAGATTTATTTTCATAAATGCCTTATTTTGGAAATTCGAATACATGCAATGAATATCAGTAAAATTCGGTTTACTCCTTGCTGTAAAATCAAGCAGCAGTTTCTGTAGTGTAGTGGTTATCACGTTAGCTTCACACGCGAAAGGTCCCTGGTTTGAAACCGGGCGGAAACAGCGCTCATTGACGCATTCAAGAAGTAAAATAGTGATAACAGAGATTTATTTTCATAAATGCCTTATTTTGGAAATTCGAATACCTGCAATGAATATCAGTAAAATTCGGTTTACTCCTTGGTGTAAAATCAACCGGCAGGTTCTGTAGTGTAGTGGTTATCACGTTCGCTTCACACGCGAAAGGTCCCTGTTTCGAAACCGGGCGGAAACAACGCTCATTGACACATTCAAGAAGTACCATAGTGGTAACAGAGAATTTCATTAATTCCTTATTTTGGAAATTCGAATACGTGCCATGAATATCTGTAAAATTCGGTTTACTCCTTGGAGCTGATTTTAGCAGCAGTTTCTGTAGTGTAGTGGTTATCACATTCGCTTTACACGCGAAAGGTCCTCGGTTCGAAACCGGGCAGAAACAGTGCTCTTTGACAACTGCAGTAGGTACTGTAGTTTCAACAGAGAATAGTTATTTTCATGAATGTCTTATTTTGGAAATTTGAACACGTGCCATGAATATCTGTAAAATTCGTTTTACTCCTTGCAGATAATTGTAGCAGCAGTTTCTGTGGTGTAGTGGTTATCACGTTTGCTTCACACGCGAAAGGTCCCCGTTTTGAAACCGGGCGGAAACAGAGTTTGTTGACACATGCAATGAGTACCGCATTAATACAGAAAATAGTTATTTTCATAAATGCCTTATTTTGGAAATTCGAATACGTGCCATGAATATCTGTAAAATTCAGTTTACTCCTTGCAGTTAAATCAAGCAGCAGTTTCTGTAGTGTAGTGGTTATCACGTTTGCTTTACACGCGAAAGGTCAACGAAAGGTCAACGCTCAGAAACTACGCTCATTGACACATTCAAGAAGTACCATGGTGGTAACAGAGAATTTCATTCATTCCTTATTATGGAAATTCGAACACGTGCCATGAATATCTGTAAATTTCGGTTTACTCCTTGCAGCTAAATATAGCAGCAGTTTCTGTTGTGTAGTGGTTATCACGTTCACTTAACACGCGAAAGGTCCTCGGGTGGAAACAGTGCTCTTTGACACGTGAAGTAGGCGCTGTACTTTTAACAGAGAATAGTTATTTTCATAAATGCCTAATTTTGGAAATTCGAACACGTGCCATGAATGTCTGTAAAATTCGGTTTACTCCTTGCAGATACTTGTTTCTGTAGTGTAGTGGTTATCACGTTCGCTTCACACGCGAAAGGTCCCTGGTTCGAAACCGGGCGGAAACAACACTCATTGACACATTCAAGAAATACCATAGTGGTAACAGAGAATTTCATGAATTCCTTATTTTGGAAATTTGAACACGTGCCATGAATATCTGTAAAATTCGGTTTACTCCTTGCAGATTATTGTAGCAGTAGTTTCTGTAGGTTAGTGGTTATCAAGTTCGCTTCACATGCGAAAAGTCCCTGGTTCGAAACCAGGTGGAAACAATGCTCATTGACACATTCAAGAAGTAATATAGTGGTAACAGAGATTTATTTTCATAAATGCCTTATTTTGGAAATTCGAATACATGCAATGAATATCAGTAAAATTCGGTTTACTCCTTGCTGTAAAATCAAGCAGCAGTTTCTGTAGTGTAGTGGTTATCACGTTAGCTTCACACGCGAAAGGTCCCTGGTTTGAAACCGGGCGGAAACAGCGCTCATTGACGCATTCAAGAAGTAAAATAGTGATAACAGAGATTTATTTTCATAAATGCCTTATTTTGGAAATTCGAATACCTGCAATGAATATCAGTAAAATTCGGTTTACTCCTTGGTGTAAAATCAACCGGCAGGTTCTGTAGTGTAGTGGTTATCACGTTCGCTTCACACGCGAAAGGTCCCTGTTTCGAAACCGGGCGGAAACAACGCTCATTGACACATTCAAGAAGTACCATAGTGGTAACAGAGAATTTCATTAATTCCTTATTTTGGAAATTCGAATACGTGCCATGAATATCTGTAAAATTCGGTTTACTCCTTGGAGCTGATTTTAGCAGCAGTTTCTGTAGTGTAGTGGTTATCACGTTTGCTTCACACGCCCCTTTTTGGAGTTTCAGAAGTGGAAGAGAAGCAGGTGTCTGAGTGCTTGAGAGAGAATATCGTTGTTTTTGGAGGTCTATTTGCTTTATAAGTTTATAAGTTTGTGAGTGACTGTAGTGAAGTTTCTGTGAAACTTTTTTGCTATTGTCCCCCATCAGCGTGAGCTGTTTGGGGGATATTGCTTAAAATAACCGGACGGACAACATGGCTTCGACATCAAGAATACAAACGACGACGAGAAAGGACAACAGTGAAATCAGAATGTTAAACGAAGAACTGAAAAAAAGAACATATGAGAAGGAACTGACGGTGAACGTGGAAATAAGTGGAGAAGGGAAAATAACAACGATGGAATTGCTGAGAGGAATAAAGGAAGTTTGCGGAGCAATACTGGGATGTCGAATGAAAGACGGAAATAAGTATGAAATAACAATGTCTCATGTAAATGGAAAAGAAAGACTAATAGACGGGCTAAAGATAAAGAACTGTCAAATCATGGCTAAAGAATTAGGGAACGATGAGCTGGTGGTGTCCTTTTTGAACTTGCCCGCATACATTACGGATGAGGAGATAGAAGAGAAACTAAAAGGCTGGAATGTGAAGGCGACCACGCCAATCAAGAGGAGGATGTGGCCAGGAACGGACATTGTAGATGGGACGAGATTTTGCAAGGTAAAGTTTACAGACAATGTGCAATCCTTGCCATATTCTACTAAATTTAACACTGTCGAGGGATTTGAATATTTTCGTGTAATCCACGACAATCAAGTGAAGGTATGTAGATTATGTATTCAGCCGGGGCACATACTAAAGGAATGTCCGGAATTCACATGCCACAAATGTAGTGAACAAGGGCATTATGCCAGAGAATGTCGGAACATAGGAAATGTGTGCAAAATGTGTGACAGACCCAAAGTTAGATGTAGCTGTAATAAGGGAGAAGATCACTTACTTTTGCAAACAATGGACCTCACGTCTGAGGAAGGGGAGGGGAGTGTGCCGATGGAGAGAGAGGATGAGAGTGACATGGAGAGTGTGACTCCAGAGACAATGGCAGATAAGCTTGAAGAGCCTGTAATGTCTTATGGCAAAGCACGAGACGGGGTTTTAGTCTCTGCTGCTGACAAGGTGGAACAGCAGCACATGATGGGTGAAATACATACACAGGTGGAGATGGTGCAAGGTGCTTCTCAGGTGCCTGAGCCAGCTTTAAGCCTGTGTGAGAATTACACCAAAGAGTGGGTTGGGTCCACTGAAGTCACGGGCACTGTTAAAGCGCACTTTTCAAAAGGCTTCACAGCCGCTCCCCCCAAAAATCCAAATAAAGAGACGGATGATGAAATAGATGGTGAGGATCTTCAGTTGTTTGTAAAAAATAAGAGGTCATTGTCGAAAACCAGGGAGATGATGGGATTTGGAAAAAAGAAAAAGTAGGATTTGAAAGGACTTGTTTGACTCTGATTATACTTCTGCAAACATTAATAATGATTACAGTCGCATCCCTAAACGGTAACAGTTTGAGAAACATGAGAAAATTTGAGCAGGTATTAGTGTCTGTTAAGGCAGACATGTTGTGTTTTCAAGAGACCAATTGGACAGAATCCAAAATGCAGGAGATTAAGAGTAAATGGTCTGATTTAATTTTTTGTAGTCATGGAGGAGATAAAACATGTGGTGTGGCTATTTTTATAAAAAATGATGTGGTGCAGAATGTAAAACAAATATATGCTGACAATGATGGTAGACTTATTGTGATTGAATTTGAAGTTCAAAATGTAGTTTTTCGTTTAATTAATGTTTATGCTTCAAATATTGAATCTGAAAGGAGAGAAATGTTTCACAAATTAAAAACACTGTGCTCAGAAAACTGTATACTGATAGGAGATTTTAATGTGAGGTGTAGTAGAATGGATGCCTCTAGTTGTGCTAAATTCAGATATGACTCTTCTAGAAATGCATTATGGAAACTTATGAATGAGGAGAATCTAGTAGATATATGGAGGGCTGAAAATCCAAACAGAAGAGTATTCTCTAGAAGGCAGGTGGTTCTAAAGGAATTAAAACAAAGCAGAATTGATTTATGTCTAGCAAAACAAGAATTGGTGCAGAATGTTAAGAAGGTGTCATATACCTTTACAGCATATAGTGATCATGCAGTAATGTCATTTGAAATGGGTTTTGGTGTGGAGAGGAGAGGGGGAGGTGTATGGTGTTTAAATGCCAGTCTGTTAAAGGAAGAAGGATATAGAAATGAAATTGTTGAATGTATTAATGATGAAATGTCTAATGTACTGTTAAAAGAGAATGTGTGTTTATGGTGGGAGGAAGTGAAAGCAAAAGTAAAAAATAGGAGTATTAGGTACGCAAAAAATCATAACCGGTTAGATAAGCAGAAAGAAATAATGCTTAGGAATAGGATGTTGCATGAACTTGAAAAGGCTGATACGGATCCAGACTATGATGTTGTGAATTATTTGAAAATCCATGCAGAGCTGGGTAGTTATGAAAAAAAGAAATGTTTGGGTGCTATTGTTAGGAGCAGGGCACAGTACGCTTTGGAGGGAGAGAAATGTACATCCTTTTTTTTGGGTCTGGAAAAAAGAAAACAAACTAAGAGTTACATTGTAGAGTTGGAAGATGAAAGAGGTGTAAAGGTAAACGATTTTGTTGGGATCTTAGAGACAGTTGAAAACTTTTACAGAAATCTTTACAAAAAGAATGATGTAGAGAAAGTGTGTGTTGTAAAAGTGTTGGATACAATTAGTGCCAAAGTATCGCAGGCAGAGAGAATGATGTGTGATGAAGAGATTTCGATTATGGAAATCAAGGAAGCAATTGTTAGCACGCAAGGTAATAAAAGTCCGGGTTTGGACGGTTTAACAAATGAGTTCTATAAAGTCTTTGTAGATATTTTGGCACCCATTTTAGTGAGGGTGTTTCATTATATGGAAGAGAATAAGGAAATCCCTGAGTCTATGTCAACTGGAATGTTAACGATCTTATTCAAAAATAGGGGCAGTAGATTAAAGTTAGAAAATTATAGGCCTATTAGCCTTCTAAATTCGGACTATAAGATACTGACTAAAGTGTTAGCGAATAGGATGAAAAAGGTGATTGGGAGTATTATTGAATCAACACAAGCCTACGGCATACCTGGAAGAGATATTGCAGATGTAATTTGTACAATTAGGGATGTTGTTAATCAAATGAAAAATGAAGGTGGTATAGTTTTAAGTTTGGATTTTAACAAAGCTTTTGATAGAGTGGAGCACAGCTTTTTATTACAAACTATGGAGAGGTTTGGGTTTGGGCCAAAGTTTGTATCTTGGATCAACCTGTTGTATAGTGGGGCTAAAAGTTGTGTGAAATGTAACGGAGTGTTAACAGATACTTTCCCTGTGGAGAGGTCAGTAAGGCAGGGCTGTCCTTTGTCAGCTCTGCTGTACAGTGTTTCTACAGAACCGTTAGCTACATTGATAAATAGTAATAAAGAAGTAAGGGGTGTTGGAATCCCAGGTGGTGGTGTCAGTGTTGTACATCAGTACGCTGATGACACTACTTGTACTGTGAAGGATATAGAAAGTATTGGAAGCATTATGGAAATCATAGATATATATGGCAAGGCATCGGGTGCTAAAGTTAATATAGAGAAGACTGAAATAATGTTTGTTGGGGATATCAATGTAAAAGGGTGTGAGATTCCATTCAAGAGCGCAAAGGATTTTATTAAAGTGCTGGGAGTAAACATTGGTGTAAAGGAGAAAGAGGCAAAAGATATAACTTGGACTGGGATCCTTAATAAAGTCAAGCTAACGTTGAATTTCTGGAAAAATAGAAAACTTAAGTTACAAGGGAAAGTAATTGTTGCAAATGCTTTGGTATTATCCAAATTTGTGTATGTTTTGGGAGTCCTGGACATGCCGGAGTGGGTCCTAAATGAATTGAATAATGTGGTGTCAAATTTTATATGGGATGGTAAAGGAGTGAGAATAGCTCAGAAAACATTGATTGCTGACTATGTGGATGGAGGTTTAAAACTTGTAGATTTAGATGTCAAAAGAAAAGCTATTAGGATAAAAACAGTAAAGAAATATTTGTATGACAGTGAAGATTATGGCTGGAAACACTTCTTTAAAGTCTACTTAGAGGAGAGTGGTGGTTGTGAGGATAATGGTTTATTGATGGGGCTTAAAAGGGCAATGTTTGAAAAGGTACCAGATTTTTATAAAGAGGTGCTAAATGCATGGGCAGAGTTGTTGCCAAATGTATATTATGAATGTGGACATATTGACCTGATTATGAATCAACCTATATTTCTGAATGAGAAAATCAAGAACAAAGAAAAAGTTTTGTATAATAAAGTATTTATGAGTGCAGGTCTACGGCAAATAAAAGATTATACATATGAGGTAATTCCAGGGTTTTTACCTGGGGAAGCTATTTTTGACATAATCAATGAATGGGATGAAGAGGTGGGAAGGGGAACAGTGAATAATATGTATAACAAGATAAAGAATAGTATACCAAGAGAATGGGTTGATTTAATAAATAGTGAAGTTGAAAGAGAAGATTTATTTGTATTTCCTAATTTGTTCATTGGTAGCAGTAAGAAGAAAGTACATTTATCTAGTATACCAGTGAAAAGATTGTATAGAATAATGGTAGGAAAAGTGTGTAGAAGGCCGGCTGCTGAGAAATTTTGGAAAGTAGTTTTTCCGGAATTAGATGAAAAAAAGATATGGGAAAATTTAAATGTAAAATATAATAGTAAGGAGTGTGAAAATAATGATTTCAAATTAAGACATAATAGAATATTTACAAAGGTGGTGTTAAAGCAAATTAATGGTGAGATAGAAAGAGAATGCGATGTATGTGGACGTTTCCCGGAAACTCTAATGCATTTGTTTATAGAATGTGAGGATTTAAAATATTTTTTTTGTAAAGTTAAGGAAATGTTATGTAGAAACTGGGGGGGAGATTTCGTGAAAAAGTATGCGTGGGAGGAACTTTTGTTATTTGGAGTGTCTGGTAAATGTGAGGGTGTTAATGTGTGTTTGTTGAATATGGTTTTGAGTTTTGTGAGGTATGCTATTTTTGTAGGAGGAATTATGTTTCTTTTGACAGAAAGAGGGTTCAGGTGTGGAGTATCTTTATAGCACTGTTCAGTAAACACATAGATATGTTGTTTAATTATGGGATGGAACATTTTGATGAATCTTTTGTTGAAGGGAGTGGGTTAATTTCACGAGAAGAGAGTGGAGGTATCACTTACAATTTTTGAAAGCACTGTTTTGATATTTACTTTGTTTTTCATTGGGTCCCTTGAATTTGATAGGGGGTGAATTGTTCACCAGCTTCTGTTAGTCTAGTGTCTTCTGTATTGTTCTCTGTGGATTGTACTGTAAACAGTAGATTGTACTGTAAATATTGTAAACAAACATTTTTGATAATAAAAAAAAAAAAAAAAAAAAAAAAAAAAAAAATCACATTCGCTTTACACGCGAAAGGTCCTCGGTTCGAAACCGGGCAGAAACAGTGCTCTTTGACAACTGCAGTAGGTACTGTAGTTTCAACAGAGAATAGTTATTTTCATGAATGTCTTATTTTGGAAATTTGAACACGTGCCATGAATATCTGTAAAATTCGTTTTACTCCTTGCAGATAATTGTAGCAGCAGTTTCTGTGGTGTAGTGGTTATCACGTTTGCTTCACACGCGAAAGGTCCCCGTTTTGAAACCGGGCGGAAACAGAGTTTGTTGACACATGCAATGAGTACCGCATTAATACAGAAAATAGTTATTTTCATAAATGCCTTATTTTGGAAATTCGAATACGTGCCATGAATATCTGTAAAATTCAGTTTACTCCTTGCAGTTAAATCAAGCAGCAGTTTCTGTAGTGTAGTGGTTATCACGTTTGCTTTACACGCGAAAGGTCAACGAAAGGTCAACGCTCAGAAACTACGCTCATTGACACATTCAAGAAGTACCATGGTGGTAACAGAGAATTTCATTCATTCCTTATTATGGAAATTCGAACACGTGCCATGAATATCTGTAAATTTCGGTTTACTCCTTGCAGCTAAATATAGCAGCAGTTTCTGTTGTGTAGTGGTTATCACGTTCACTTAACACGCGAAAGGTCCTCGGGTGGAAACAGTGCTCTTTGACACGTGAAGTAGGCGCTGTACTTTTAACAGAGAATAGTTATTTTCATAAATGCCTAATTTTGGAAATTCGAACACGTGCCATGAATGTCTGTAAAATTCGGTTTACTCCTTGCAGATACTTGTTTCTGTAGTGTAGTGGTTATCACGTTCGCTTCACACGCGAAAGGTCCCTGGTTCGAAACCGGGCGGAAACAACACTCATTGACACATTCAAGAAGTACCATAGTGGTAACAGAGAATTTCATGAATTCCTTATTTTGGAAATTTGAACACGTGCCATGAATATCTGTAAAATTCGGTTTACTCCTTGCAGATTATTGTAGCAGTAGTTTCTGTAGGTTAGTGGTTATCAAGTTCGCTTCACATGCGAAAAGTCCCTGGTTCGAAACCAGGTGGAAACAATGCTCATTGACACATTCAAGAAGTAATATAGTGGTAACAGAGATTTATTTTCATAAATGCCTTATTTTGGAAATTCGAATACATGCAATGAATATCAGTAAAATTCGGTTTACTCCTTGCTGTAAAATCAAGCAGCAGTTTCTGTAGTGTAGTGGTTATCACGTTAGCTTCACACGCGAAAGGTCCCTGGTTTGAAACCGGGCGGAAACAGCGCTCATTGACGCATTCAAGAAGTAAAATAGTGATAACAGAGATTTATTTTCATAAATGCCTTATTTGGAAATTCGAATACCTGCAATGAATATCAGTAAAATTCGGTTTACTCCTTGGTGTAAAATCAACCGGCAGGTTCTGTAGTGTAGTGGTTATCACGTTCGCTTCACACGCGAAAGGTCCCTGTTTCGAAACCGGGCGGAAACAACGCTCATTGACACATTCAAGAAGTACCATAGTGGAAACAGAGAATTTCATTAATTCCTTATTTTGGAAATTCGAATACGTGCCATGAATATCTGTAAAATTCGGTTTACTCCTTGGAGCTGATTTTAGCAGCAGTTTCTGTAGTGTAGTGGTTATCACATTCGCTTTACACGCGAAAGGTCCTCGGTTCGAAACCGGGCAGAAACAGTGCTCTTTGACAACCGCAGTAGGTACTGTAGTTTCAACAGAGAATAGTTATTTTCATGAATGTCTTATTTTGGAAATTTGAACACGTGCCATGAATATCTGTAAAATTCGTTTTACTCCTTGCAGATAATTGTAGCAGCAGTTTCTGTGGTGTAGTGGTTATCACGTTGCTTCACACGCGAAAGGTCCCCGTTTTGAAACCGGGCGGAAACAGAGTTCGTTGACACATGCAATGAGTACCGCATTAATACAGAAAATAGTTATTTTCATAAATGCCTTATTTTGGAAATTCGAATACGTGCCATGAATATCTGTAAAATTCGGTTTACTCCTTGCAGTTAAATCAAGCAGCAGTTTCTGTAGTGTAGTGGTTATCACGTTTGCTTTACACGCGAAAGGTCAACGAAAGGTCAACGCTCAGAAACTACGCTCATTGACACATTCAAGAAGTACCATGGTGGTAACAGAGAATTTCATTCATTCCTTATTATGGAAATTCGAACACGTGCCATGAATATCTGTAAATTTCGGTTTACCTCCTTGCAGCTAAATATAGCAGCAGTTTCTGTTGTGTAGTGGTTATCACGTTCACTTAACACGCGAAAGGTCCTCGGGTGGAAACAGTGCTCTTTGACACGTGAAGTAGGCGCTGTACTTTTAACAGAGAATAGTTATTTTCATAAATGCCTAATTTTGGAAATTCGAACACGTGCCATGAATGTCTGTAAAATTCGGTTTACTCCTTGCAGATACTTGTTTCTGTAGTGTAGTGGTTATCACGTTCGCTTCACACGCGAAAGGTCCCTGGTTCGAAACCGGGCGGAAACAACACTCATTGACACATTCAAGAAATACCATAGTGGTAACAGAGAATTTCATGAATTCCTTATTTTGGAAATTTGAACACGTGCCATGAATATCTGTAAAATTCGGTTTACTCCTTGCAGATTATTGTAGCAGTAGTTTCTGTAGGTTAGTGGTTATCAAGTTCGCTTCACATGCGAAAAGTCCCTGGTTCGAAACCAGGTGGAAACAATGCTCATTGACACATTCAAGAAGTAATATAGTGGTAACAGAGATTTATTTTCATAAATGCCTTATTTTGGAAATTCGAATACATGCAATGAATATCAGTAAAATTCGGTTTACTCCTTGCTGTAAAATCAAGCAGCAGTTTCTGTAGTGTAGTGGTTATCACGTTAGCTTCACACGCGAAAGGTCCCTGGTTTGAAACCGGGCGGAAACAGCGCTCATTGACGCATTCAAGAAGTAAAATAGTGATAACAGAGATTTATTTTCATAAATGCCTTATTTTGGAAATTCGAATACCTGCAATGAATATCAGTAAAATTCGGTTTACTCCTTGGTGTAAAATCAACCGGCAGGTTCTGTAGTGTAGTGGTTATCACGTTCGCTTCACACGCGAAAGGTCCCTGTTTCGAAACCGGGCGGAAACAACGCTCATTGACACATTCAAGAAGTACCATAGTGTAACAGAGAATTTCATTAATTCCTTATTTTGGAAATTCGAATACGTGCCATGAATATCTGTAGAAATTCGGTTTACTCCTTGGAGCTGATTTTAGCAGCAGTTTCTGTAGTGTAGTGGTTATCACATTCGCTTTAACACGCGAAAAGGTCCTCGGTTCGAACCGGGCAGAAACAGTGCTCTTTGACAACTGCAGTAGGTACTGTAGTTTCAACAGAGAATAGTTATTTTCATGAATGTCTTATTTGGAAATTTGAACACGTGCCATGAATATCTGTAAAATTCGTTTGTAGCTCCTTGCAGATAATTGTAGCAGCAGTTTCTGTGGTGTAGTGGTTATGCACGTTTGCTTCACACGCGAAAGGATCCCCGGTATTGAAAACCGGGCGGAAACAGAGTTCGTTGACACATGCAATGAGTACCGCATTTATACAAAAAATAGTTATTTTCATAAATGCCTTATTTTGGAAATTCGAATACGTGCCATGAATATCTTAAAATTCGGTTTACTCCTTGCAGCAAATGTAGCAGCAGAGTTTCTGTAGTGTAGTGTTATCACGTTTGCTTCACACACGAAAGGTCCCTGGTTCGAAACCGGGCGGAAACATGCTAATTGACACATTCAGAAGTACATATGAAACAGAGAAATTCATTAATGACTTATTTTGGAAATTCGAATACGTGCCATGAATATCGGTAAAATTCGGTTTACTCCTTGCAGCTAAATGTAGCAGCAGTTTCTGTAGTGTAGTGGTTATCACATTCGCTTAACAGCGAAAGGTCCTCGGTTCGAAACCGGTGGAAACAGTGCTCTTTGACATTGCAGTAGGTACTATACTTTAACAGAGAAAGTTTTTTCATAAATTCATTTTGGAAATTCAATACGTGCCATGAATATCTGTAAAATTCGGTTTACTCCTTGTAATATGTAGCAGCAGTTTCTGTAGTGTAGTGGTTATCACGTTTGCTTCACACGAAAGGTCCTGGTTCGAAACCGGGTGGAAACGCTCATTGACACATTCAAGAAGTACATATGTAACAGAGAATTCTTAATGCCTTATTTTGGAAATTCGAATACGTGCCATGAATATCTGTAAAATTCGGTTTACTCCTTGCAGAAATAGCAGCAGTTTCTGTAGTTGTGGTTATCACGTTGCTTCACACGCGAAAGGTCCTCGGTTCGAAACGGGCGGAAACAGTGCTTTGACAATCACGGTACTGTACTTTAACAGAGAAAGTTATTTCATAATTCTATTTTGGAAATTCGAATACGTGCCATGAATATCTGTAAAATTCGGTTTACTCCTTGTAGCTAAATGTAGCAGCAGTTTCTGTAGTGTAGTGGTTATCACGTTGCTTACACGCGAAAGGTCCTGGTTCGAAACCGGGGGAAACATGCTCATTGACATTCAAGAAGTACTGTATTTAACAGAGAAATTTCATAATGTATTTTGGAAATTCGAATACGTGCCATGAATATCTGTAAAATTCGGTTTACCTCCTTGCAGCTAATTTTGGCAGCAGGTTCTGGTAGCGTAGTGGTTATCACGTTCGCTTTACACACGAAAGGTCCTCGTTTGAGAAACCAGGCTTGAAACAGTGGCTCTTTACACGTGCAGTAGGGCACTGTACTTTTAACAGAGAATAATTATTTTCATAAATGGCCTAATTTTGGAAATTCAAACACGTGCCATGAATATCTATAAATTCGTTTTCCCTCCTTGCAGATAATTGTAGCAGCAGGTTTTTGTAGTGTAGTGGTTATCACGTTTGCTTCACATGCGATAGGTTCCTGGTTCGAAACCGGGCGGAGAACAACGCTCGTTGACACATTCAAGAAGTACCATAGTGGTACAGAGAATTTCATTCATTCCTTATGATGGAAATTCGAACAAGTGCCATGAATATCTGTAAAATCTGTTTACTCCTTGCAGTTAAGGGTAGCAGCAGTTTCTGTAGTGTAGTGTTATCACGTTGCTTCACACACGACAGGTCCTCGGTTCGAAACCGGCGAAACAGTGCTCATTGACACATTGCAGAAGTACTGACTTTAACAGAGAAAATTATTAATGCCTTATTTTGGAAATTCGAATACGTGCCATGAATATCTGTAAAATTCGGTTTACTCCTTGCAGCTAATTGTAGCAGCAGTTTCTGTAGTGTAGGTTATCAGTTGCTTCACACGCGAAAAGGTCCTGGTTCGAAACCGGCGGAAACACGCTTGACATTCAGAAGTACTTGTTAACAGAGAAATTTCAAATACTATTTTGGAAATTCGAATACGTGCCATGAATATCTGTAAAATTCGGTTTACTCCTTGTAGCAAAATGTAGCAGCAGTTTCTGTAGTGTAGTGGTTATCACGTTTGCCACACGCGAAAGGTCCTCTGGTTCGAAACCGGGTGAAACATGCTCATTGACACGTCAGAAGTACTATTTTAACAGAGAAGTTATTTCATAAATCTTATTTTGGAAATTCGAATACGTGCCATGAATATGTAAAATTCGGTTTACTCCTTGCAGTAATGTAGCAGCAGTTTCTGTAGTGTAGTGGTTATCACGTTGCTTCACACTGAAAGGTCCTCGGTTCGAAACCGGAAACACGCTCTTGACACATCAGAAGTACTTTAACAGAAATAATTTTCATAAACTGTATTTTGGAAATTGAATACGTGCCATGAATATCTGTAAAATTCGGTTTACTCCTTGCAGATAATGTAGCAGCAGTTTCTGTAGTGTAGTGGTTATCACGTTCACATGCGAAAGGTCCTGGTTCGAAACCGGTGGAAACAACGCTCATTGACACATTAGTACTACGGTAACAGAGAATTTCAATCTTATTTTGGAAATTCGAATACGTGCCATGAATATCTGTAAAATTCGGTTTACTGCAGTAAAATAGCAGCAGTTTCTGTAGTGTAGTGGTTATCACGTTCGCTTCACACGCCCCTTTTTGGAGTTTCAGAAGTGGAAGAGAAGCAGGTGTCTGAGTGCTTGAGAGAGATATCGTTTGTTTTTGGAGGTCTATTTGCTTTATAAGTTTATAAGTTTGTGAGTGACTGTAGTGAAGTTTCTGTGAAACTTTTTTGCTATTGTCCCCCATCAGCGTGAGCTGTTTGGGGGATATTGCTTAAATAACCGGACGGACAACATGGCTTCGACATCAAGAATACAAACGACGACGAGAAAGGACAACAGTGAAATCAGAATGTTAAACGAAGAACTGAAAAAAAGAACATATGAGAAGGAACTGACGGTGAACGTGGAAATAAGTGGAGAAGGGAAAATAACAACGATGGAATTGCTGAGAGGAATAAAGGAAGTTTGCGGAGCAATACTGGGATGTCGAATGAAAGACGGAAATAAGTATGAAATAACAATGTCTCATGTAAATGGAAAAGAAAGACTAATAGACGGGCTAAAGATAAAGAACTGTCAAATCATGGCTAAAGAATTAGGGAACGATGAGCTGGTGGTGTCCTTTTGAACTTGCCCGCATACATTACGGATGAGGAGATAGAAGAGAAACTAAAAGGCTGGAATGTGAAGGCGACCACGCCAATCAAGAGGAGGATGTGGCCAGGAACGGACATTGTAGATGGGACGAGATTTTGCAAGGTAAAGTTTACAGACAATGTGCAATCCTTGCCATATTCTACTAAATTTAACACTGTCGAGGGATTTGAATATTTTCGTGTAATCCACGACAATCAAGTGAAGGTATGTAGATTATGTATTCAGCCGGGGCACATACTAAAGGAATGTCCGGAATTCACATGCCACAAATGTAGTGAACAAGGGCATTATGCCAGAGAATGTCGGAACATAGGAAATGTGTGCAAAATGTGTGACAGACCCAAAGTTAGATGTAGCTGTAATAAGGGAGAAGATCACTTACTTTTGCAAACAATGGACCTCACGTCTGAGGAAGGGGAGGGGAGTGTGCCGATGGAGAGAGAGGATGAGAGTGACATGGAGAGTGTGACTCCAGAGACAATGGCAGATAAGCTTGAAGAGCCTGTAATGTCTTATGGCAAAGCACGAGACGGGGTTTTAGTCTCTGCTGCTGACAAGGTGGAACAGCAGCACATGATGGGTGAAATACATACACAGGTGGAGATGGTGCAAGGTGCTTTCTCAGGTGCCTGAGCCAGCTTTAAGCCTGTGTGAGAATTACACCAAAGAGTGGGTTGGGTCCACTGAAGTCACGGGCACTGTTAAAGCGCACTTTTCAAAAGGCTTCACAGCCGCTCCCCCCAAAATCCAAATAAAGAGACGGATGATGAAATAGATGGTGAGGATCTTCAGTTGTTTGTAAAAAATAAGAGGTCATTGTCGAAAACCAGGGAGATGATGGGATTTGGAAAAAAGAAAAAGTAGGATTTGAAAGGACTTGTTTGACTCTGATTATACTTCTGCAAACATTAATAATGATTACAGTCGCATCCCTAAACGGTAACAGTTTGAGAAACATGAGAAAATTTGAGGCAGGTATTAGTGTCTGTTAAGGCAGACATGTTGTGTTTTCAAGAGACCAATTGGACAGAATCCAAAATGCAGGAGATTAAGAGTAAATGGTCTGATTTAATTTTTTGTAGTCATGGAGGAGATAAAACATGTGGTGTGGCTATTTTTATAAAAAATGATGTGGTGCAGAATGTAAAACAAATATATGCTGACAATGATGGTAGACTTATTGTGATTGAATTTGAAGTTCAAAATGTAGTTTTTCGTTTAATTAATGTTTATGCTTCAAATATTGAATCTGAAAGGAGAGAAATGTTTCACAAATTAAAAACACTGTGCTCAGAAAACTGTATACTGATAGGAGATTTTAATGTGAGGTGTAGTAGAATGGATGCCTCTAGTTGTGCTAAATTCAGATATGACTCTTCTAGAAATGCATTATGGAAACTTATGAATGAGGAGAATCTAGTAGATATATGGAGGGCTGAAAATCCAAACAGAAGAGTATTCTCTAGAAGGCAGGTGGTTCTAAAGGAATTAAAACAAAGCAGAATTGATTTATGTCTAGCAAAACAAGAATTGGTGCAGAATGTTAAGAAGGTGTCATATACCTTTACAGCATATAGTGATCATGCAGTAATGTCATTTGAAATGGGTTTTGGTGTGGAGAGGAGAGGGGGAGGTGTATGGTGTTTAAATGCCAGTCTGTTAAAGGAAGAAGGATATAGAAATGAAATTGTTGAATGTATTAATGATGAAATGTCTAATGTACTGTTAAAAGAGAATGTGTGTTTATGGTGGGAGGAAGTGAAAGCAAAAGTAAAAAATAGGAGTATTAGGTACGCAAAAAATCATAACCGGTTAGATAAGCAGAAAGAAATAATGCTTAGGAATAGGATGTTGCATGAACTTGAAAAGGCTGATACGGATCCAGACTATGATGTTGTGAATTATTTGAAAATCCATGCAGAGCTGGGTAGTTATGAAAAAAAGAAATGTTTGGGTGCTATTGTTAGGAGCAGGGCACAGTACGCTTTGGAGGGAGAGAAATGTACATCCTTTTTTTTGGGTCTGGAAAAAAGAAAACAAACTAAGAGTTACATTGTAGAGTTGGAAGATGAAAGAGGTGTAAAGGTAAACGATTTTGTTGGGATCTTAGAGACAGTTGAAAACTTTTACAGAAATCTTTACAAAAAGAATGATGTAGAGAAAGTGTGTGTTTGTAAAAGTGTTGGATACAATTAGTGCCAAAGTATCGCAGGCAGAGAGAATGATGTGTGATGAAGAGATTTCGATTATGGAAATCAAGGAAGCAATTGTTAGCACGCAAGGTAATAAAAGTCCGGGTTTGGACGGTTTAACAAATGAGTTCTATAAAGTCTTTGTAGATATTTTGGCACCCATTTTAGTGAGGGTGTTTCATTATATGGAAGAGAATAAGGAAATCCCTGAGTCTATGTCAACTGGAATGTTAACGATCTTATTCAAAAATAGGGGCAGTAGATTAAAGTTAGAAAATTATAGGCCTATTAGCCTTCTAAATTCGGACTATAAGATACTGACTAAAGTGTTAGCGAATAGGATGAAAAAGGTGATTGGGAGTATTATTGAATCAACACAAGCCTACGGCATACCTGGAAGAGATATTGCAGATGTAATTTGTACAATTAGGGATGTTGTTAATCAAATGAAAAATGAAGGTGGTATAGTTTTAAGTTTGGATTTTAACAAAGCTTTTGATAGAGTGGAGCACAGCTTTTTATTACAAACTATGGAGAGGTTTGGGTTTGGGCCAAAGTTTGTATCTTGGATCAACCTGTTGTATAGTGGGGCTAAAAGTTGTGTGAAATGTAACGGAGTGTTAACAGATACTTTCCCTGTGGAGAGGTCAGTAAGGCAGGGCTGTCCTTTGTCAGCTCTGCTGTACAGTGTTTCTACAGAACCGTTAGCTACATTGATAAATAGTAATAAAGAAGTAAGGGGTGTTGGAATCCCAGGTGGTGGTGTCAGTGTTGTACATCAGTACGCTGATGACACTACTTGTACTGTGAAGGATATAGAAAGTATTGGAAGCATTATGGAAATCATAGATATATATGGCAAGGCATCGGGTGCTAAAGTTAATATAGAGAAGACTGAAATAATGTTTGTTGGGGATATCAATGTAAAAGGGTGTGAGATTCCATTCAAGAGCGCAAAGGATTTTATTAAAGTGCTGGGAGTAAACATTGGTGTAAAGGAGAAAGAGGCAAAAGATATAACTTGGACTGGGATCCTTAATAAAGTCAAGCTAACGTTGAATTTCTGGAAAAATAGAAAACTTAAGTTACAAGGGAAAGTAATTGTTGCAAATGCTTTGGTATTATCCAAATTTGTGTATGTTTTGGGAGTCCTGGACATGCCGGAGTGGGTCCTAAATGAATTGAATAATGTGGTGTCAAATTTTATATGGGATGGTAAAGGAGTGAGAATAGCTCAGAAAACATTGATTGCTGACTATGTGGATGGAGGTTTAAAACTTGTAGATTTAGATGTCAAAAGAAAAGCTATTAGGATAAAAACAGTAAAGAAATATTTGTATGACAGTGAAGATTATGGCTGGAAACACTTCTTTAAAGTCTACTTAGAGGAGAGTGGTGGTTGTGAGGATAATGGTTTATTGATGGGGCTTAAAAGGGCAATGTTTGAAAAGGTACCAGATTTTTATAAAGAGGTGCTAAATGCATGGGCAGAGTTGTTGCCAAATGTATATTATGAATGTGGACATATTGACCTGATTATGAATCAACCTATATTTCTGAATGAGAAAATCAAGAACAAAGAAAAAGTTTTGTATAATAAAGTATTTATGAGTGCAGGTCTACGGCAAATAAAAGATTATACATATGAGGTAATTCCAGGGTTTTTACCTGGGGAAGCTATTTTTGACATAATCAATGAATGGGATGAAGAGGTGGGAAGGGGAACAGTGAATAATATGTATAACAAGATAAAGAATAGTATACCAAGAGAATGGGTTGATTTAATAAATAGTGAAGTTGAAAGAGAAGATTTATTTGTATTTCCTAATTTGTTCATTGGTAGCAGTAAGAAGAAAGTACATTTATCTAGTATACCAGTGAAAAGATTGTATAGAATAATGGTAGGAAAAGTGTGTAGAAGGCCGGCTGCTGAGAAATTTTGGAAAGTAGTTTTTCCGGAATTAGATGAAAAAAAGATATGGGAAAATTTAAATGTAAAATATAATAGTAAGGAGTGTGAAAATAATGATTTCAAATTAAGACATAATAGAATATTTACAAAGGTGGTGTTAAAGCAAATTAATGGTGAGATAGAAAGAGAATGCGATGTATGTGGACGTTTCCCGGAAACTCTAATGCATTTGTTTATAGAATGTGAGGATTTAAAATATTTTTTTTGTAAAGTTAAGGAAATGTTATGTAGAAACTGGGGGGGAGATTTCGTGAAAAAGTATGCGTGGGAGGAACTTTTGTTATTTGGAGTGTCTGGTAAATGTGAGGGTGTTAATGTGTGTTTGTTGAATATGGTTTTGAGTTTTGTGAGGTATGCTATTTTTTGTAGGAGGAATTATGTTTCTTTTGACAGAAAGAGGGTTCAGGTGTGGAGTATCTTTATAGCACTGTTCAGTAAACACATAGATATGTTGTTTAATTATGGGATGGAACATTTTGATGAATCTTTTGTTGAAGGGAGTGGGTTAATTTCACGAGAAGAGAGTGGAGGTATCACTTACAATTTTTGAAAGCACTGTTTTGATATTTACTTTGTTTTTCATTGGGTCCCTTGAATTTGATAGGGGGTGAATTGTTCACCAGCTTCTGTTAGTCTAGTGTCTTCTGTATTGTTCTCTGTGGATTGTACTGTAAACAGTAGATTGTACTGTAAATATTGTAAACAAACATTTTTGATAATAAAAAAAAAAAAAAAAAAAAAAAAAAAAAATCACATTCGCTTTACACGCGAAAGGTCCTCGGTTCGAAACCGGGCAGAAACAGTGCTCTTTGACAACTGCAGTAGGTACTGTAGTTTCAACAGAGAATAGTTATTTTCATGAATGTCTTATTTTGGAAATTTGAACACGTGCCATGAATATCTGTAAAATTCGTTTTACTCCTTGCAGATAATTGTAGCAGCAGTTTCTGTGGTGTAGTGGTTATCACGTTTGCTTCACACGCGAAAGGTCCCCGTTTTGAAACCGGGCGGAAACAGAGTTTGTTGACACATGCAATGAGTACCGCATTAATACAGAAAATAGTTATTTTCATAAATGCCTTATTTTGGAAATTCGAATACGTGCCATGAATATCTGTAAAATTCAGTTTACTCCTTGCAGTTAAATCAAGCAGCAGTTTCTGTAGTGTAGTGGTTATCACGTTTGCTTTACACGCGAAAGGTCAACGAAAGGTCAACGCTCAGAAACTACGCTCATTGACACATTCAAGAAGTACCATGGTGGTAACAGAGAATTTCATTCATTCCTTATTATGGAAATTCGAACACGTGCCATGAATATCTGTAAAATTCGGTTTACTCCTTGCAGTTAAATCAAGCAGCAGTTTCTGTAGTGTAGTGGTTATCACGTTCACTTAACACGCGAAAGGTCCTCGGGTGGAAACAGTGCTCTTTGACACGTGAAGTAGGCGCTGTACTTTTAACAGAGAATAGTTATTTTCATAAATGCCTAATTTTGGAAATTCGAACACGTGCCATGAATGTCTGTAAAATTCGGTTTACTCCTTGCAGATACTTGTTTCTGTAGTGTAGTGGTTATCACGTTCGCTTCACACGCGAAAGGTCCCTGGTTCGAAACCGGGCGGAAACAACACTCATTGACACATTCAAGAAGTACCATAGTGGTAACAGAGAATTTCATGAATTCCTTATTTTGGAAATTTGAACACGTGCCATGAATATCTGTAAAATTCGGTTTACTCCTTGCAGATTATTGTAGCAGTAGTTTCTGTAGGTTAGTGGTTATCAAGTTCGCTTCACATGCGAAAAGTCCCTGGTTCGAAACCAGGTGGAAACAATGCTCATTGACACATTCAAGAAGTAATATAGTGGTAACAGAGATTTATTTTCATAAATGCCTTATTTTGGAAATTCGAATACATGCAATGAATATCAGTAAAATTCGGTTTACTCCTTGCTGTAAAATCAAGCAGCAGTTTCTGTAGTGTAGTGGTTATCACGTTAGCTTCACACGCGAAAGGTCCCTGGTTTGAAACCGGGCGGAAACAGCGCTCATTGACGCATTCAAGAAGTAAAATAGTGATAACAGAGATTTATTTTCATAAATGCCTTATTTTGGAAATTCGAATACCTGCAATGAATATCAGTAAAATTCGGTTTACTCCTTGGTGTAAAATCAACCGGCAGGTTCTGTAGTGTAGTGGTTATCACGTTCGCTTCACACGCGAAAGGTCCCTGTTTCGAAACCGGGCGGAAACAACGCTCATTGACACATTCAAGAAGTACCATAGTGGAAACAGAGAATTTCATTAATTCCTTATTTTGGAAATTCGAATACGTGCCATGAATATCTGTAAAATTCGGTTTACTCCTTGGAGCTGATTTTAGCAGCAGTTTCTGTAGTGTAGTGGTTATCACATTCGCTTTACACGCGAAAGGTCCTCGGTTCGAAACCGGGCAGAAACAGTGCTCTTTGACAACCGCAGTAGGTACTGTAGTTTCAACAGAGAATAGTTATTTTCATGAATGTCTTATTTTGGAAATTTGAACACGTGCCATGAATATCTGTAAAATTCGTTTTACTCCTTGCAGATAATTGTAGCAGCAGTTTCTGTGGTGTAGTGGTTATCACGTTTGCTTCACACGCGAAAGGTCCCCGTTTTGAAACCGGGCGGAAACAGAGTTCGTTGACACATGCAATGAGTACCGCATTAATACAGAAAATAGTTATTTTCATAAATGCCTTATTTTGGAAATTCGAATACGTGCCATGAATATCTGTAAAATTCGGTTTACTCCTTGCAGTTAAATCAAGCAGCAGTTTCTGTAGTGTAGTGGTTATCACGTTTGCTTTACACGCGAAAGGTCAACGAAAGGTCAACGCTCAGAAACTACGCTCATTGACACATTCAAGAAGTACCATGGTGGTAACAGAGAATTTCATTCATTCCTTATTATGGAAATTCGAACACGTGCCATGAATATCTGTAAATTTCGGTTTACTCCTTGCAGCTAAATATAGCAGCAGTTTCTGTTGTGTAGTGGTTATCACGTTCACTTAACACGCGAAAGGTCCTCGGGTGGAAACAGTGCTCTTTGACACGTGAAGTAGGCGCTGTACTTTTAACAGAGAATAGTTATTTTCATAAATGCCTAATTTTGGAAATTCGAACACGTGCCATGAATGTCTGTAAAATTCGGTTTACTCCTTGCAGATACTTGTTTCTGTAGTGTAGTGGTTATCACGTTCGCTTCACACGCGAAAGGTCCCTGGTTCGAAACCGGGCGGAAACAACACTCATTGACACATTCAAGAAATACCATAGTGGTAACAGAGAATTTCATGAATTCCTTATTTTGGAAATTTGAACACGTGCCATGAATATCTGTAAAATTCGGTTTACTCCTTGCAGATTATTGTAGCAGTAGTTTCTGTAGGTTAGTGGTTATCAAGTTCGCTTCACATGCGAAAAGTCCCTGGTTCGAAACCAGGTGGAAACAATGCTCATTGACACATTCAAGAAGTAATATAGTGGTAACAGAGATTTATTTTCATAAATGCCTTATTTTGGAAATTCGAATACATGCAATGAATATCAGTAAAATTCGGTTTACTCCTTGCTGTAAAATCAAGCAGCAGTTTCTGTAGTGTAGTGGTTATCACGTTAGCTTCACACGCGAAAGGTCCCTGGTTTGAAACCGGGCGGAAACAGCGCTCATTGACGCATTCAAGAAGTAAAATAGTGATAACAGAGATTTATTTTCATAAATGCCTTATTTTGGAAATTCGAATACCTGCAATGAATATCAGTAAAATTCGGTTTACTCCTTGGTGTAAAATCAACCGGCAGGTTCTGTAGTGTAGTGGTTATCACGTTCGCTTCACACGCGAAAGGTCCCTGTTTCGAAACCGGGCGGAAACAACGCTCATTGACACATTCAAGAAGTACCATAGTGGTAACAGAGAATTTCATTAATTCCTTATTTTGGAAATTCGAATACGTGCCATGAATATCTGTAAATTCGGTTTACTCCTTGGAGCTGATTTTAGCAGCAGTTTCTGTAGTGTAGTGGTTATCACATTCGCTTTACACGCGAAAGGTCCTCGGTTCGAAACCGGGCAGAAACAGTGCTCTTTGACAACTGCAGTAGGTACTGTAGTTTCAACAGAGAATAGTTATTTTCATGAATGTCTTATTTTGGAAATTTGAACACGTGCCATGAATATCTGTAAAATTCGTTTTACTCCTTGCAGATAATTGTAGCAGCAGTTTCTGTGGTGTAGTGGTTATCACGTTTGCTTCACACGCGAAAGGTCCCCGTTTTGAAACCGGGCGGAAACAGAGTTCGTTGACACATGCAATGAGTACCGCATTTATACAGAAAATAGTTATTTTCATAAATGCCTAATTTTGGAAATTTGAATACGTGCCATGAATATCTGTAAAATTCAGTTTACTCCTTACAGCTAAATGTAGCAGCAGTTTCTGTGGTGTGGTGGTTATCACGTTCACTTAACATGCGAAAGGTCCTCGGTTCGAAACCGGGCGGAAACAGTGATCTTTGACACGTGCAGTAGGTACTGTACTTTTAACAGAGAATAGTTATTTTCATAAATGCCTTATTTTGGAAATTCGAATACGTGCCATGAATATCTGTAAAATTCGGTTTACTCCTTGCAGTTAAATCAAGCAGCAGTTTCTGTAGTGTAGTGGTTATCACGTTTGCTTTACACGCGAAAGGTCAACGAAAGGTCAACGCTCAGAAACTACGCTCATTGACACATTCAAGAAGTACCATAGAGGTAACAGAGAATTTCATTAATTCCTTATTTTGGAAATTTGAAAACGTGCCATGAATATCGGTAAAATTCGGTTTACTCCTTGCAGTTAATTGTAGCAGCAGTTTCTGCAGTGTAGTGGTTATCACGTTTGCTTCACACACGAAAGGTCCCTGGTTTGAAACCGGGCGGAAACAACGCTCATTTACACATTCAAGAAGTACCATGGTGGGAACAGAGAATTTCATTCATTCCTTATTATGGAAATTCGAACACGTGCCATGAATATCTGTAAAATTCGGTTTACTCCTTGCAGCTAATTTTAGCAGCAGTTTCTGTAGTGTAGTGGTTATCACGTTCGTTTTACACACGAAAGGTCCTCGATTTTAAACCAGGTGGAAACAGTGCTCTTTGACAAGTGCAGTAGGCACTGTACTTTATCAGAGAGTAATTATTTTCATCAATGCCTAATTTTGGACAGTTGAGTATGTGCCATGAATATCTGTAAAATTCGGTTTACTCCTTGCAGTTAATTGTAGCAGCAGTTTCTGTAGTGTAGTGGTTATCACGTTTGCTTCACACGCGAAAGGTCCCTGGTTCGAAACCGGGCGGAAACAACGCTCATTGACACATTCAAGAACTTCTATAGTGGTAACAGAGAATTTCATTAATGCCTTTTTTTGGAAATTCGAATACGTGCCATGAATATCTGTAAAATTCGGTTTACTCCTTGCAGCTAATTTTGGCAGCAGTTTCTGTAGCGTAGTGGTTATCACGTTCGCTTTACACACGAAAGGTCCTCGATTTGAAACCAGGCTTGAAACAGTGCTCTTTTACACGTGCAGTAGGCACTGTACTTTTAACAGAGAATAATTATTTTCATAAATGCCTAATTTTGGAAATTCAAACACGTGCCATGAATATCTATAAAATTCGGTTTACTCCTTGCAGATAATTGTAGCAGCAGTTTTTGTAGTGTAGTGGTTATCACGTTTGCTTCACATGCGATAGGTTCCTGGTTCGAAACCGGGCGGAAACAACGCTCGTTGACACATTCAAGAAGTACCATAGTGGTAACAGAGAATTTCATTCATTCCTTATTATGGAAATTCGAACAAGTGCCATGAATATCTGTAAAATTCTGTTTACTCCTTGCAGTTAATTGTAGCAGCAGTTTCTGTAGTGTAGTGGTTATCACGTTTGCTTCACACACGACAGGTCCCTGGTTGGAACCCGGGCGGAAACAATGCTCCTTGACACATTCAAGAAGTACTATAGTGGTAACCGAGAATTTCATTAATGCCTTATTTTGGAAATTCGAACACGTGCCATGAATATCTGTAAAATTCGGTTTACTCCTTGCAGATAATTGTAGCAGCAGTTTTTGTAGTGTAGTGGTTATCACGTTTGCTTCACATGCGATAGGTTCCTGGTTCGAAACCGGGGCGGTAACAATGCTCAATGACACATTCAAGAAGTACCATAGTGGTAACAGGGAATTTCATTATTCCTCATTTTGGAAATTCGAATACGTGCCATGAATATCTGTCAAATTCGGTTTACTCCTTGCAGATAATTGTAGCAGCAGTTTCTGTAGTGTAGTGGTTATCACGTTCGCTCTACACACGAAAGGTCCCAGTTTTGAAACCCGGCTGAAACAGAGTTCGTTGACACATGCAATGAGTACCGCATTTATACAGAGAATAGTTATTTTCATAAACGCCTTATTTTAGAAAGTTGAATACGTGCCATGAATATCTGTAAAATTCGGTTTACTCATTGCAGATAATTGTAGCAGCGGTTTCTGTAGTGTAGTGGTTATCACGTTCGCTTAACATGCGGAAGGTCCCTGGTTCGAAACCGGGCGGAAGCAACGCTCATTGGCACATTCAAGAAGTACCATAGTGGTAACAGAGAATTTCATTAAGTCCTTATTTTGGAAAGTTGAACACGTGCCATGAATATCCATTCAAGAAGTACTATAGTGGTAACAGAGAAATGTATTAATGCCTTATTTTGTGGTGTAGTGGTTATCACGTTCGCTTAACACGAGAAAGATTCCCGGTTTCATACTGGGTCATCAATCTGCACACAATACCCCATAATGGCAGAGAAAAAACAGGTTTTTAGAAGTTTTTGCAAATGTATTAAAAATAAAATCAGAAATACCTTATTTACAAAAGTATTCAGACCCTTTCCAATGAGACTCAAAATTGAGCTCAGGTGCATCCTGTTTCCACTGATCATCCTTGAGATCTTTCTCCAACTTGATTGGAGTCCACACACCTGTCTATATAAGGTCCTACAGCTCGCTATTTACATTGACCTCCCCCGATTTGTTTTGTACACTGCTGCTACTCGCTGTTTATTGTCTATGCAATGTCACTTCACCCCTACCTACATGTACAAATTACCCCCTGTATATAGCCTCGTTATTGTTCTTTTATTGTGTTAATTTTTATTATTTTTAATTTGGTCTATTTGGTAAATATTTCTTAACTCTTCTTGAACTGCACTGTTGGTTAAGGGCATGCGCATGTGGCAAATAAAGGCCAATATTTGAGGCCTGAGCCCTAGGACCATGCTTCAGGACTACCTGGCCTGATGACTCCTTGCTGTCCCCAGTCCACCTGGCCGTGCTGCTGCTCCAGTTTCAACTGTTCTGCCTGCGGCTATGGAACCCTGACCTGTTCACCGGACGTGCTACCTGTCCCAGAGCTGCTGTTTTCAACTCTCTAGAGACAGCAGGAGCGGTAGAGATACTCTGAATGATCGGCTATGAAAAGCAAACTGACATTTACTCCTGAGGTGCTGACCTGTTGCACCCTCGACAACCACTGTGATTATTATTATTTGACCCTGCTGGTCATCTATGAACATTTGAACATCTTGGCCATGTTCTGTTATAATCTCCACCCGGCACAGCCAGAAGAGGACTGGCCACCCCTCATAGCCTGGTTCCTCTCTAGGTTTCTTCCTAGGTTCTGGCCTTTCTAGGGAGTTTTTCCTAGCCACCGTGCTTCTATACCTGCATTGCTTTCTGTTTGGGATTTTACGCTGGGTTTCTGTACTGCACTTTGTGACATCAGCTGATGTAAGAAGGGCTTTATAAATAGATTTGATTGATAATCAAATGGCTACCAGACTATTTGCATTGTTACAAACAATGCAAAGAAACAAACAAAAAAACACAATTGGTTAGGAATACGTAAAACTTCAGCCTTGTTCTCCGGCGCCATCTTGATAGCGCTCTGTTAGGTATTTGCTGTGGAATTGTTAGATATTAGGTTTTGTTGTGTAATTGTTAGATATTCCTTGTTAGATATTAGGTTTTGTTGTGTAATTGTTAGATATTCCTTGTTAGATATTAGGTTTTGTTGTGTAATTGTTAGATATTCCTTGTTAGATATTAGGTTTTGTTGTGTAATTGTTAGATATTCCTTGTTAGATATTGCTGCACAGTCGGAACTAGAAGCTCAAGCATTTCGCTACATTCACAATATCTGCTAACCATGTGTGTGTGACCAATAAAATACAATTATTTGATTTGATTTGCCTAACCCAAATGAATGATGATTGGTTGAAAGACATTGATGATAAGCAGATTGTGGAGCTGATGATTGGTTGAAAGACATTGATGATGAGCAGATTTGTGGAGCTGTACTGTTAGATTTCAGGGCAGCCTTTGACATTATTGACCATCATATTTTTGGGTTGAAAAAACATATTATGGCTTTTCATCCTCTGCCAAACTGTGGATTCAGAGCTATCTAATATATCTCAAAGGGTTTTCTTTAATGGAAGTGTCTCTAATGTCAAACATGTACAGTGTGGTGTACCGCAGGGCAGCTCTCTAGGCCCTCTATTCTTTTCTATTGTTACCAATGACCTGCCACTGGCATTAAACAAAGCATGTGTGTCCATGTATGCTGATGACTCAACCATATACGCATCAGCAACCATAGCTAATGAAGTCACTGAAACCCTTAACAAAGAGTTGCAGTCTGTTTTGGAATGGGTGGACAGTAATAAACTGGTCCTGAACATGTCTAAAACTAAGAGCATTGTATTTGGTACAAATCATTCCCTATGTTCTAGACCTAAGCTGTATCTGGTAATGAATGGTGTTTCTGTTGAACAAGTTGAGGAGACTAAATTACTTGGCGTTACCTTAGATTGTAAACTGTCATGGTCAAAACATATAGATTAAATTGTTGTAAAGATGGGCAGAGGTCTCTCTGTAATAAAGAGATGCTCTGATTTTTTGACACCATATTCCAAAAAGCAAGTCCTGCAGGCTCTAGTTTTATCTTATCTTGATTATTGTCCAGTCATATGTTCAAGTGCTGCAAAGAAACACCAAGTTAAGCTGCAGCTGGTCCAGAACAAAGGCATGTCTTGCCCTTCATTGTAATTAGACGGCTGATATAAATACTAGGCATGCCAGTCTCTCTTGGCTAAGAGTTGAGGAGTGACTGACTGCAACACTTCTTCTTTTTATGAGAAACATTAATGTGTTGAAAATCCCAAATTGTTTGCATAGTCAGCTTACACACAGCTCTCTACACACATTTACCCCACCAGAGGTCTTTTCACAGTCCTCTAATCCAGAACAAATTCCATAAAGCATACAGTAATATATAGAGCCATAATTGCATGGACCTCCATCCCATCTCATATTGCTCAAATAAACAGAAAACCTGGTTTAAAAAACAGATAAAGGGGTGGCAGGTAGCCTAGTGGTTAGAGTGTAGAGGCGGCAGGTAGCCTAGTGGTTGGAGTGTAGAGGCGGCAGGTAGCCTAGTGGTTAGAGTGTAGAGGCTGCAGGTAGAAAACGGAACATAGAATGCCCACCCTAGTCACACCCTGGCCTAACCAAAATAGAGAACAAAACCTTCTCTATGGCCAGTGCGTGACAGTACCCCCCCCCCCCCAATGGTGCGGACTCCGGCCGCAAAACCTGACTCTAAAGGGGAGGGTCCGGGTGGGCCTTCCTTACGGCGGCGGCTCTGGTGCGGGACGTGGACCCCGCTCCACCTTCGGCTTGGCCCACTTAGGTGGCGCCTCTGGAGTGGGGACCCTTGCCGCTGACCCCGGACTGGGGACCCTCGCAGCGGGCCCCGGATAGGCGGGCGACTCTGGCAGCTCTGGACAGGCGGGCGACTCTGGCAGCTCCGGACAGGCGGGCGACTCTGGCAGCTCCGGACAGGCGGACGACTCTGTCAGCTCCGGACAGGAAATGCGCACTGGAGGCCTGATGCGTGGGACTGGCTTTGGAGGTGCCAGACTGGTAACATGCACCTCAGGGCTAGTGCGAGGAGCAGGAACAGGACGTGCTGGACTGGGCAGGCGCACTGGAGGCCTGATGTGTGGGACTGGCTTTGGAGATGCCAGACTGGTAACACGCATCTCAGGGCTAGTGCGAGGAGCAGGAACAGGACGTACTGGGCTATGGAGGCGTACCGGAGATCTGGAGCTCAGGGCTGGCACACACCATCCTGGCTGGATGGTCACTATAGCCCGGCACGGGCGGAGCGCTGGCACAGGGCGAACTGGACTGTGCTGGAGAATGATGGCTGCCGTGCGTAGAACAGGCGCAGGGTAGGCTGGACCTAGGAGATGCACTGGTGGCCAGATGTGCTGCGCCGGCGCACTTCTCCCTGGCTGAGTGCCCACTCTAGCATGGCAACGCTGAGGAGCCTGTATTGACCGCACTGGGCTATAGCTGCGCATTGGGGACACAGTGCGTAACTCAGCATAACAGGGTGCCTGCTTGATCCGTCGCTCCCCATAATAAGCACGGGGAGTTGGCTCAGGTCTCCAACCTGACATACCCCAACTCCCCATGTGCCCCCCCCCCCAGCCAGGGAGAAGTGCGCCGGCGCAGCACATCTGGCCACCAGTGCATCTCCTAGGTCCAGCCTACCCTGCGCCTGTAGCTCCCTTAACTTGTCCTCCCAGAATCGACGTTCCGACTTCCATGTCCATCCTTCTCCCCGGTGCTCCAATCCACGCTGCTTGGTCTTCTTTTGGTGGGTGGTTCTGTAACGGTTGTCGAAAGGAGTAGACCAAGGTGCAGCGTGGTGAGTGCTCATCATTAACTTTTTAATAGAACACTTTCAACAAAACAAGAAAATGAAGGACAGCGAAACAGTTCTGTCAGGAACAGGAACTAAACAGAAAGTAACCACCCACAAAACCCAAAGGAAAACAGGCTGCCTAAGTATGGCTCCCAATCAGAGACAACGATAGACAGCTGTCCCTGATTGAGAGCCATACCCGGCCAAAACAGAGAAATACACAAAAAATAGAAAACGGAACATAGAATTCCCACCCTAGTCTCACCCTGACCTAACCAAAATAGAGAACAAAACCCTCTCTATGGCCAGGGCGTGACACCTGTAAAACTAGTTAATCACAGTGAGTCCCCTCCTCTCCTGTAAAACTAGTTAATCACAGTGGCTCCCCTCCTCTCCTGTAAAACTAGTTAATCACAGTGGGTCCCCTCCTCTCCTGTAAAACTAGTTAATCACAGTGGGTCCCTTCCTCTCCTGTAAAACTAGTTAATCACAGTGTGTCCCCTCCTCTTCTGTAAAACTAATTAATCACAGTGGGTCCCCTCCTCTCCTGTAAAACTAGTTAATCACAGTGGGTCCCCTCCTCTCCTGTAAAACTAGTTAATCACAGTGGGTCCCCTCCTCTCCTGTAAAACTAGTGAATCACAGTGGGTCCCCTCCTCTCCTGTAAAACGAGTTAGTCACAGTGAGTCTCCTCCTTTCCTGTAAAACAATTTTGTCTGAGGGAATAAACGTTATTATCCATAAACTGATTAAACTTTTTATGTAATTATTGTTTTAAGTACAGTGTACCAAATCCTGAGGGAATAAACTCTACTATTTATTTGAATAAACAGGGTAAACTGTGCTATCATGTGATCCATGTTTTAAGTGTTATAAGTATTATAAATAATCATGTTTTAAGTGTTATAAGTATTATAAATAATCATGTTTTAAGTGTTATAAGTATTATAAATAATCATGTTTTAAGTGTTATAAGTATTATAAATAATCATGTCCCTGGGTGGGATCGAACCATTTCTCAAAATGGCAGAAAAGGTCATCAAAATGGTGCTACGGCTAAACACGACTGGCCACCACGTGTTAGTCTAACGTGATAACCACTACACTACAGAAACTGCTGCATCTACAAGGAGTAAACATATTTTTACTGATATTCGTTGCATGTATTTGAATTCCTATAATAAGGCACTCATGAAAAGCGGAGCTTTCTGTTTCAGCCCGGTTTCTAACCGTGGACATTTTGTTTGTGAGGCGAACACGATAGGCACTAGAGACCAAGGTGCAGCGGAGGATGTGTTCATCTTGAAAGATTTTAATGGACCGAATGAACACTTAATAAACCAAAAACGACCAGCAACAGTTCTGTCAGATTACAAAACTAAACAGAAAACATTCACCCACAAAACCCAAAGGAAAAACAGGCTGCCTAAGTATGACTCCCAATCAGCAACAACCATGTACAGCTGTTCCTGATTGGGAGCCATACCAGGCCTAAACAAAGCAATCCCAAACATAGAAAAACAGACATAGAATGCCCACCCAAATCACACCCTGACCAAACCTAAATAGCGACATAAAAAGGATCTCTCAGGTCAGGGCGTGACACTAACAATGTTCTCTCCTCTCTGTATCTCTGTCTCTCTTTCCCTCTCATCACCCCCACCCACCCTCTCTGTCTCAATCTTTCTGCCTCTCTCTCACTCTCTCTGACTGTCTCACTCTCTCCCACCATCTCTGTCTGTCTTCTTAACCCTTCCCCTTTTGTTATTAGTCAACCAGTCTGTGTGTTTGAGGAACTAAAAGAGCTGAATAATCACTTTCAGACTATCAAAATGAATAATTAGGAAACATTGAAGAAACACCAAAGAGAAACGGTGAAAATATGATTATACAGTGAAGGAAAAAAGTATTTGATCCCCTGCTGATTTTGTACGTTTGCCCACTGACAAGGAAATGATCAGTCTATAATTTTAATGGTAGGTTTATTTGAACAGTGAGAGACAGAATAACAACAAAAAAATCCAGAAAAACGCATGTCAACAATGTTATAAAATGATTTGCATCAAATACTTTCCCCCCCCACTCTATATGTATACACAAACACACACACATACACCAACACACACACATTTAGATGTACCCAGCCCTCCTTGAATCCAGAGAGAGGAACAGAGAGGAGGGTGTGTTGAGGGGTGGTTGGAGGTGGGGAGAGAAGAGAGAGGGGGATAAGGGAAGAGAGAGGGGGAAGAGGGTAGAGAGGGGGGAGGAGAGAAGAGAGAAGGGGAGGAGGGTAGAGGGAGGGGGGAGTGTTGAAGTGAGGTTGGAGTGGGAGGAGAGAAGAGAGAGGGGGAGGAGGGAAGAGAGGGAGAGGAGGGTAGAGAGGGGGAGGAGAGAAGAGAGAGGGGGAGGAGGGAAGGGAGAGGGGGAGGAGGGAAAAGAGAGGGGAGGAGAGAAGAGAGAGGGGAGAGTGTTGAGAGGTTGGAGTGGGAGGAGAGAAGAGAGGGGGGGGAGGGAAGAGAGAGGAGGAGGAGGAGGGAAGAGAGAGGAGGAGGAGGGAAGAGAAAGGGGGAGTGTTGAGGTGAGATTGGAGTGGGAGGAGAGAAGAGAAGAGAGAGGTGAGGAGAAAAGAGAGAGGGGGGAGTGTTGAGGTGAGGTTGGAGTGGGAGGAGAGAAAAGAGAGGAGAGAGGGGAGGAGAGAAGAGAGAGGGGAGGAGAGAAGAGAGAGGAGGGAGTGTTGAGAGGTTGGAGTGGGAGGAGAGAAAAGAGAGGGGGAGGAGGGTAGAGAGGGGGAGGAGGGTAGAGAGAGGGGGAGGAGGGAAGAGAGGGGAGGGTAGAGAGAGGGGGGAGGGGAGGAGAGAAGAGAGAGGAGGGAGTGTTGAGAGGTTGGAGCGGGAGGAGAGAAAAGAGAGGGGGAGGAGGGTAGAGAGAGGAGGCTGGCAGCTTGTTCTAATAAAGAGCCTGTTGATAGATAGAGGTGCAGCGTAAGGGTGGAGGAGAGAGCAGTGTGTGTTAAAGAGAGCGAGGTAGGGAAGGAGGGGAGAGAAAGGGAGGAGAAGAGAGAGAGGAGAGAGGAAAGGAAGGAAGAAAGAGAGCAAAGAGAGCCATTTGTGTGTCAGAGAGAAGAGGGGGGGAGAGAGAGGGGGGAAGGTTATAGAGAGCAAGAGGGGAGAGGAAGAGAGAATAGAAAGACTATTATATCACTGCTAAGCGATACAGACCATGGCTGAACAGAGAGGTAGGATTACAGCTCTGCCTGACACACACACACACACACACCACTTCCTTTGGTGTGACATTACCGTGACAACGTTACAATTGATGCAGTAAAGGTCAATGGAACGCAGGACACTGTTCTAAATAGTCCCTGAATGTTCTAAATGGTCCCTGAATATTCTAAATAGTGTCTGAATGTTCTAAATGGTCCCTGAATGTTCTAAATAGTGTCTGAATGTTCTAAATAGTGTCTGAATATTCTAAATAGTGTCTGAATGTTCTAAATTGTATCTGAATGTTCTAAATACAGTCTGAATATTCTAAATAGTGTCTGAATGTTCTAAATAGTATCTGAATGTTCTAAATAGTGTCTGAATGTTCTAAATACAGTCTGAATATTCTAAATAGTTTCTGAATGTTCTAAATCGTGTCTGAATGTTCTAAATAGTTTCTGAATGTTCTAAATAGTGTCTGAATGTTCTAAATAGTGTCTCAATGTTCTAAATAGTGTCTGAATGTTCTAAATGGTCCCTGAATGTTCTAAATAGTGTCTGAATGTTCTAAATAGTGTCTGAATATTCTAAATAGTGTCTGAATGTTCTAAATAGTATCTGAATGTTCTAAATAGTGTCTGAATGTTCTAAATAGTGTCTGAATGTTCTAAATAGTATCTGAATGTTCTAAATAGTGTCTGAATGTTCTAAATACAGTCTGAATATTCTAAATAGTGTCTGAATATTCTAAATAGTGTCGGAATGTTCTAAATAGTATCTGAATGTTCTAAATAGTGTCTGAATGTTCTAAACAGTGTCTGAATATTCTAAATAGTGTCTGAATGTTCTAAATACAGTCTGAATATTCTAAATAGTGTTTGAATGTTCTAAATCATCCCAGAATGTTCTAAATAGTGTCTGAGTGTTCTACAGCAGGTGCCTGAGGGTTCTAATGAATGTAGAGTTAGGTTCAGTGTCTGGTTTTGTGTTAGGGTTAGGTGTTAGTTCTAAGGGGCTTCAGAGATTTGAGGATCGTTTTAGGTTAGTATGTATGGTATGATGTCTGTCCTCCAAGCTCCCATAATGCTTTGCTTTCTCAAAGAGGAAGCCAACTTCCTGTTGCTGAGTCATGTCAGTCAGAGTGTCCTGCTTTAACAGGAAGTGACTAGATGAGAGACCATCTGTGAGGGTTGAGGTTAGTTTCTTTAGGTTCAGCATTCTTTTAAGGGTGTTCAGTCTCAGAGAACAGTGGAAGGGTTAGACAACAGTGGAATTTGATGTATTTGTATTTGTATTTATTATGGATACATTTATTATGCCAAAGCAGCAGCTACTCTTCCTGGGGTCCAGCAAAATTAAGGCAGCTTGTACAATTTTAAAAACATTACAATACATTCACAGCACACTGTGTGCCCTCAGGCCCCTACTCCACCACTACCACATATCTACAGTACTAAATCCATGTGTATGTATAGTGTGTGTGTGTGTGTGTGTGTGTGTGCCAATGTTTCTGTTGCTTCACAGTCCCCGCTGTTCCATAAGGTGTTTTTTTAATCTGTTTTTTAAATAAATGTTTACTGCTTGTGTCAGTTACTTGATGTGGAGTAGAGTTCCATGTAGTCATGGCTCTATGTAGTACTGTGCACCTCCCATAGTCTGTTCTGGACTTGGGGACTGTGAAGAGACCTCTGGTGGCACGTCTTGTGGGGTATGTATGGGTGTCTGAGCTGTGTGCCAGTTGTTCAAACAGACAGCTCAGTGCATTCAACATGTCAAAACCTCTCAGAAATACGAGTAGTGATGAAGTCAATCTCTCCTCCACTTTGAGCCAGGAGAGATTGACATGCATATTATTAATATTAGCTCTCTGTACATCCAAGGGCCAGCCGTGCTGCCCTGCTCTAAGACAATTGCAATTTTCCTAAGTCCTTTTTGTGGCACCTGACCACACGACTGAACAGTAGTCAAGGTGCGACAAAACTAGGGCCTGTAGGACCTGCCTTGTTGATAGTGCTGTTAAGAAGGTAGAAACTAGAGCCTGTAGGACCTGCCTTGTTGACAGTGTTGTTAAGAAGGTAGAAACTAGGGCCTGTAGGACCTGCCTTGTCGATAGTGTTGTTAAGAAGGTAGAAACTAGGGCCTGTAGGACCTGCCTTGTTGATAGTGTTGTTAAGAAGGTAGAAACTAGGGCCTGTAGGACCTGCCTTGTTGATAGTGCTGTTAAGAAGGTAGAGACTAGGGCCTGTAGGACCTGCCTTGTTGATAGTGCTGTTAAGAAGGTAGAGACTAGGACCTGTAGGACCTGCCTTGTTGATAGTGTTGTTAAGAAGGTAGAGCTGCGCTTTATTATGGACAGACTTCTCCCCATCTTAGCTACTGTTGTATCAATATGTTTTGACCATGACAGTTTACAATCCAGGGTTACTCCAAGCAGTTTAGTCACCTCAACTTGCCATAACAGGGGAGGTTAGCATTTTATATCATACCCCTAAAACATGCTAACCTCTCACCATTACAATAACAGGGGAGGTTAGCATTTTATATCCTACCCCTAAAACATGCTAACCTCTTACCATTACAATAACAGGGGAGGTTATCATTTTATATCATACCCCTAAAACATGCTAACCTCTCATCATGACAATAACAGGGGAGGTTAGCATTTTATATCATAACCCCAAGACATGCTAACCTCTCACCATTACAATAACAGGGGAGGTTAGCATTTTATATCATACCCCTAAAACATGCTAACCTCTCACCATTACAATAACAGGGGAGGTTATAATTTTATATCATACCCCTAAAACATGCTAACCTCTCACCATTACAATAACAGGGGAGGTTATCATTTTATATCATACCCCTAAAACATGCTAACCTCTCACCATAACAATAACAGGGGAGGTTAGCATTTTATATCATACCCCTAAAACATTCTAACCTCTCACCATTACAATAACAGGGGAGGTTAGCATTTTTATCATACCCCTAAAACATGCTAACCTCTCACCATTACAATAACAGGGGAGGTTAGCATTTTATATCATACCCCTAAAACATGCTAACCTCTCACCATTACAATAACAGGGGAGGTTAGCATTTTATATCATACCCCTAAAACATGCTAACCTCTCACCATTACAATAACAGTGGAGGTTAGCATTTTATATCATACCCCTAAAACATGCTAACTTCTCACCATTACCATAACCAGGGAGGTTAGCATTTTATATCATACCCCTAAAACATGCTAACCTCTCACCATTACAATAACAGGGGAGGTTAGCATTTTTGGGGGGTGTGATATTTATGCCTCTGTAACGTTCTCACTCATCATGTAGTCATTGCATGCTATGGATATGGGACCAAATACTTAACTGTTTACTACTCTAATACATGTATAACTGAATTTGGGGGACTGTGTACAGGAACATGTATGAACGGTTCCCCCGACGGGGTTGAAAACAGCCTCAGGTTAAAGCTGCTAGTCTGCTGGTTCACCTCATATTCATTGTAGCATTTCAGATCCAAAGTGCTGGAGTCCAGACCCAGAACAACAAACGACTGGTCACTGTCCCCATCTTCAACCTAGACTAAAACTACCACTTTCCATCGTTTAGTTCACTAGCTAACTAGCTAGGTGGTTTCAGTTTTGCTTTAGCAACGAGGGCATAGGAATTATTAATATTTTATTTTTTTATTTCACCTTTATTTAACCAGGTAGGCCAGTGGAGAACAAGTCCTTTATTTAACCAGGTAGGCCAGTGGAGAACAAGTCCTTTATTTAACCAGGTAGGCCAGTGGAGAACAAGTCCTTTATTTAACCAGGTAGGCCAGTGGAGAACAAGTCCTTTATTTAACCAGGTAGGCCAGTGGAGAACAAGTCCTTTATTTAACCAGGTAGGCTAGTTGAGATCAAGTCCTCATTTACATCTGCGACCTGCCAAGATAAAGCAGAGCAGTAGGAAAGCATTATTCACCTCCACAAAATGCTGTTCACATTGATATCCATACTGAATGAAGCAGTTAAAGGACCTCACATTGATATCCATACTGAATGAAGCAGTTAAGGGACCTCACATTGATATCCATACTGAATGAAGCAGTTAAGGGACCTCACATTGATATCCATACTGAATGAAGCAGTTAAGGGACCTCACATTGATATCCATACTGAATGAAGCAGTTAAGGGACCTCATGGGCATTTTTTTGTAACATAATTTAAGGAGGAAATTAACCTTAAAATATTTGGTGCAACTGTCTTAAGGTGAAGGCAACTTTAACGGAAAACATACGGGGAAAATGTGTGTGTGTGTGTGTGTGTGTGTGTGTGTGTGTGTGTGTGTGTGTGTGTGTGTGTGTGTGTGTGTGTGTGTGTGCGTGTGTTGCCAGTGTTTCTTATTATTAGTAGTAAGCTCACACTCCCTCTGACACACACACACACACACACACACACACATACGCGCGCACACACACACACACACAAAGACAAAACACAGGGAATTCCAATCGGTAACAATGATGATTTCTCAAACTGCCTGACCAATCACACTCCAACATAAACAACTAACGAATGGAGTCCCAACTTCCTCTTCCTCAAACACAAACACATGTTGCTTAGAGCCAGACATTGTTTCCCCCTAATTAGCCCCTTTCAGGGTTTAACACACAGACACACACACACTTCAGCTGGTTTCCATGCCGACAGCCTGCACTGCCCAGGCTTGGAGAGGAAATGCCAAACTCTGTATCTCAGCGCCTCTTCTTCTGAAATGCACACACACACACACACACACACACACACACACACACACACACACACACACACACACACACACACACACACACACACACAGGGCTGCAACTCTGTTCTTTTTAGATGGACTAACCTCATGGTTCTAGAAAAGATCAATCATATCACATAGTTAACTGTTAGCTCTCTCCCTCTCTCTCTCTCTTCCTTTCTCTCTCTCTCCCTCTCTCCCCCCTCTCCCCCTCTCTCCCACTCTCTCCCTTCCTCTCTCCCCCTCTCTCTCCCTCTCTCCCTCCCTCTCTCTCCCTCTCTCTATACCTCTCTCTATCCTCTCTCTCTCTATTCCTCTCTCTATTCCTCTCTCTCTATTCCTCTCTCTATACCTCTCTCTCTCTATTCCTCTCTCTATACCGCTCTCTATTCCTCTCTCTATACCTCTCTATACCTCTCTATCCCTCTCTCTATCCTCTCTCTATCCTCTCTCTATCCCTCTCTTTCTCTATCCTCCCTCTCTCTATCCCTCTATTCCTCTCTCTATTCCTCTCTCTATCCTCCTTCTCTCTATTCCTCTCTCTATTCCTCTCTCTATACCTCTCTCTATCCTCTCTTTCTCTATCCTCTCTTTCTCTATCCTCCCTCTCTCTATCCTCCTTCTCTCTATTCCTCTCTCTATCCTCCCTCTCTCTATACCTCTCTCTATTCCTCTCTCTATCCTCTCTTTCTCTATCCCTCTCTCTATCCCTCTATTCCTCTCTCTAATCCTCTCTCTATCCTCCCTCTCTCTATTCCTTTCTCTATCCTCTCTCTATCCTCTCTTTCTCTATCCTCCCTCTCTCTATTCCTCTCATTCTGCTCATGTTCTGGGCATACTGCCAAATTGCTTATACTGATAGTGGGGATTCCTCCCAGGTACGATCAATCAGTCACTTGCATGAACCCAGTTGAGATGGTTATTAGAAAAAGACAAACATAAAATGTTCCTTCACATGCCCTCTTCTTATCAATCTGTGGTAATTATAATTACATTTAAGGTAAGCATTAGATTATAGCTTCTATCAAAAGGAGATTCTCCTATTAAAGTAAGAGAAATCAACATAGAAAACCAGACACTACATCCTTTAAAACCCTTCACTCTGGGCCGTACAATCTAAAATACACACAAGGGATCTGTAGACTCAGGTTGTTTCAATAGGTCTATAGGTTTACAGGTACCTATAAAACCAGTAGAAGGGTTTAACTTAGACCTTAGCTTCATCATGTCCACATGTTCTTCATTACACAATGAAGATCAGCTGGAGCTGTGGTCCCAAGAGGAATGTTAATGACAGATCAGATGGAGCTGGTCCCCAGAGGCATGTTAATGACAGATCAGTTGGAGCTGTGGTCCCAAGAGGCATGTTAATGACAGATCAGATGGAGCTGGTCCAAAGAGGCATGTTAATAACAGATCAGCTGGAGCTGTGGTCCCCAAGAGGCATGTTAATGACAGATCAGATGGAGCTGTGGTCCCAAGAGGCATGTTAATGACAGAGCAGCTGGAGCTGTGGTCCCCAAGAGGCAAGTTAATGACAGATCAGATGGAGCTGGTCCCCAAGAGGCATGTTAATGACAGATCAGATGGAGCTGTGGTCCCAAGAGGCATGTTAATGACAGATCAGATGGAGCTGTGGTCCCAAGAGGCATGTTAATTACATTTTACATTTTAGTCATTTAGCAGACGCTCTTATCCAGAGCGACTTACAGTAGTGAACACATACATCTCATACATTCATTTTTGTTTTTTCCCCGTACTGGCCCCCCATGGGAATCAAACCCACAACCCTGGCGTTGCAAACACCATGCTCTACCAACTGAGCTACAGGGAAGGCCTGTTAAGCAGAGGCATGTTAATAACAGATCAGCTGGAGCTGTGGTCCCAAGAGGCATGTTAATGACTGATCAGATGGAGCTGGTCCCCAAGAGGCATGTTCATGACAGATCAGATGGAGCTGGTCCCCAAGAGGCATGTTAATGACGATCAGATGGAGCTGTGGTCCCAAGAGGCATGTTAATGACAGATCAGATGGAGCTGGTCCCCAAGAGGCATGTTAATGACAGATCAGAAGGAGCTGTGGTCCCAAGAGGCATGTTAATGACAGATCAGATGGAGCTGTGGTCCCAAGAGGCATGTTAATTACACATCAGATGGAGCTGGTCCCAAGAGGCATGTTAATGACAGATCAGCTGGAGCTGGTCCCCAAGAGGCATGTTAATGACAGATCAGATGGAGCTGGTCCCCAAGAGGCAAGTTAATGACAGATCAGCTGGAGCTGTGGTCCCAAGAGGCATGTTAATGACAGATCAGACGGAGCTGTGGTCCCAAGAGGCATGTTAATGACAGATCAGATGGAGCTGGTCCCCAAGAGGCATGTTAATGACAGATCAGATGGAGCTGGTCCCAAGAGGCATGTTAATGACAGATCAGATGGAGCTGGTCCCCAAGAGGCAAGTTAATGACAGATCAGCTGGAGCTGTGGTCCCAAGAGGCATGTTAATGACAGATCAGACGGAGCTGTGGTCCCAAGAGGCATGTTAATGACAGATCAGATGGAGCTGGTCCCCAAGAGGCATGTTAATGACAGATCAGACAGAGCTGTGGTCCCCAAGAGGCAAGTTAATGACAGATCAGATGGAGCTGGTCCCCAAGAGGCATGTTAATGACAGATCAGATGGAGCTGGTCCCAAGAGGCATGTTAATGACAGACCAGCTGGAGCTGTGGTCCCAAGAGGCATGTTAATGATAGATCAGATGGAGCTGTGGTCCCCAAGAGGCATGTTAATGACAGATCAGATTGAGCTGTGGTCCTAAGAGGCATGTTAATGACAGATCAGATGGAGCTGTGGTCCCAAGAAGCAAGTTAATGACATATCAGATGGAGCTGGTCCCAAGAGGCATGTTAATGACAGATCAGATGGAGCTGTGATCCCAAGAGGCATGTTAATGACAGATCAGATGGATCTGTGGTCCCAAGAGGCATGTTAATGACAGATCAGATGGAGCTGGTCCCCAAGAGGCATGTTAATGACAGATCAGATGGAGCTATGGTCCCAAGAGGCATGTTAATGACATATCAGATGGAGCTGTGGTCCCAAGAGTCACGTTAATGACAGATCAGATGGAGCTGGTCCCCAAGAGGCATGTTAATGACAGATCAGATGGAGCTGTGGTCCCAAGAGGCATGTTAATGACAGATCAGATGGAGCTGTGGTCCCAAGAGGCATGTTAATTGCAGATCAGATGGAGCTGTGGTCCCAAGAGGCATGTTAATGACAGATCAGCTGGAGCTGTGGTCCCAAGAGGCATGTTAATGACAGATCAGATGGAGCTGTGGTCCCAAGAGGCATGTTAATGACAGATCAGATGGAGCTGTGGTCCCAAGAGGCATGTTAATGATAGATCAGATGGAGCTGGTCCCCAAGAGGCATGTTAATGACAGATCAGATGGAGCTGGTCCCCAAGAGGCATGTTAATGACAGATCAGATGGAGCTGTGGTCCCAAGAGGCATGTTAATGACAGATCAATACCTCAATGCATTTTTGGTCTAAATTGCTAAACATTTCACAGTGTGCAGATCTCCACAATCAACCTGTTACCCGAAATAAACCATTTTGGACAAGCCTAAATCAATTACGGGCACAGTTGACCCCCCTGATTCCCGGCACTCATTCTTCCGGCGTTTCTTCATTTTCAGTTCGTCCTCCCAATGGCACATATTCAAAGTGGATGGCCCTTGATAATGTCCCGATTTCAGATCGGGATAATGTCCCGATCTGGGGAATAATCTCTCACCTGAGCCGCCACCATACTTTACAGTCCATTATGTCTTGTCCATTTTCCTACCAGTACACCAGCAGCATGAGTGAAGTTTGGATGGAATCTCTCCCCATGCTCACTCCACGTGGACTCATGTCGCAATCCTGAGAGAAAAGGCATGACAGAAAAGGCAGATGATAGCTTTGACTGGATGCTGTGTACAGGTTTCTGGCTCAGACTCAGGTCTCACGGTAGAAGTGGTGAAGGACCATAGTGAATGCCATTTTCGCCATGACTTCAGCCGGTTAGAGGGGGTGAGGCTCATACTGTTCTTGGTTGAATTATCCTTACGTGCATCTAGATACCATCTATGGTTACCTTCCCCATAACCTCCCGAGAGGACAGACCAGAACAACAGTTTAGTTTAGAGCATTTCTGATTCAGGAAATCCAGACAAATTATTCACTGTATGACAAATGATTACTTCTACCAATGGTCTTATTTCAAATGTTTAAGACAAATGTCAAAGTGAATAACAACACACAGTTGAAACCATTTTTGCAAATTGGCTTCTACTCCCCTATCAACTTGGCGATCTCACCGCAGTTCCAGGTCAGGGAGTCAGAGGGCTAATCCTGAGGGAGAAATCCCCACCATCCAGCAGACCCAATCTGGTGACATTTGTGTTGAAGCAAAACAAAAACAAAACAAACAAGACAAAAACAAAACTACAAAACAACAGCAATACACTTCTTCCCTTTTGACACGACTCACATCGTGATTCATTCGTCCAAAAAATCAACAACACCACCGGTTAAATCAAAATAACAAATAAAATTACAATTACAACCCTTGATAACTCCATCTTAAAATAATTGTATCCCATAAGGTAATTCAAGAAATAGTGAAATAGACCAGAGACAGGTGTCTCTCATTCAGGGGCAGCTCTCTCTCTGTGTCCTCTTGTTCTGAATAACGCATAGGACTATTGATAAATTATAAACTTCTTCCTAATTGTTATTGTTTACACATTACATTTAAATCTCACCCAATGTCTTTAGCCTTTCTAGTGAGGGTGATCAGGCCTCACCAGCCTTTCTAGTGAGGGTGATCAGGCCTCACCAGCCTTTCTAGTGAGGGTGTCAGGCCTCACCAGCCTTTCTAGTGAGGGTGATCAGGCCTCACCAGCCTTTCTAGTGAGGGTGATCAGGCCTCACCAGCCTTTCTAGTGAGGGTGATCAGGCCTCACCAGACTTTCTAGTGAGGGTGATCAGGCCTCACCAGCATTTCTAGTGAGGGTGATCAGGCCTCACCAGAAAGTAAGAAGAGGTCAGAGGTCATTCAACCCCATTAAGGGAGTGTTTCTTTCCCTTTTCTTTCCCTGTACCTCCAACATTATTTAAAGACATTTCAAACATTTTGTGTATCAGGTTTACCTTGGGTTTTTCAGTAAATTTCTTATCCAGAGAATTTACATGTGTGCAACCAAAACTCGGACAATAGATACTTCAGAGAATTTAATTTGTGTGCCCTTTCAGGTGCATCCTTTCTAACCTGTGAAAAACCCACTAAAATAAAAATACCCCACAAAATGAAACAATATTAACACCACTAACAAATATTCACAACAGGTGGGTTGTGTGTGGTAAAACGTAGGGTAAAAACAAACAAAAAAAACCTCCTAAAGTAAACAATCCCAGAGCCCCTTTCTTGTAATCGTATAATTTTGACCTGCTGCACTGACAAATGTCAGTGCAGCAGAACTATGCTAGTTCTGAACGTCGCATGCTAATGTAATAAGCTGGTTTTTGATATAAATATGAACTTGATTGAACAAAACATGCATGGATTGTATAACATAATGTCCTAGGTTTGTCATCTGATGAAGATCAATAAAGGTTAGTGCTGCATTTAGCTGTGGTTTGGGTTTATGTGACATTATATGCTAGCTTGAAAAATGGGTGTCTGATTATTTCTGGCAGGGTACTCTGCTGACATAATCTAATGTTTTGCTTTCGCTGTAAAGCCTTTTTGAAATCGGACAGTGTGGTTAGATTAACGAGAGTCTTGTCTTTAAAATGGTGTGAAATAGTCATATGTTTGAGAAATTGAAGTAATAGCATTTCTAAGGTATTTAAATATCGCGCCACGGGATTCAACTGGCTGTTGACTAAGCATCCCACCTAGCCCAGAGAGGTTAACTCAGGAGCTATTCCCTTGACAGCTCTCATTCACTTCATCTCTTATCATCTACATTTCAATCCTCTTATTATCCACATTTCAATCAGCTTAACTTCTTGGGGCTATGTGGGACGTTAGCGTGCCACCCGTGGCGCACCCTATCAACAGCAGGTGCATTTCAAGAGCGGCAAATTTGAAACCAAATAAATGTCAAAATTCAAATTTCTCAAACATACAACTAATTTACAGCCTTTGAAAGATAAACATCTCCTTAATCTAACCACGTTTTCCGATTTCAAAAGGGTTTTACGGGGAAAGCATAAAGTTAGGTTATGTTAGGAGAGTACATTGACAATAGCTGTGTGTAGTGTATTGTCGATTCAAAGACAGACTTCACTTCACTTCAAGAACGGAAAAAATATATTTACGTTCGTTCAAACATGTCAAACGTTGTATCGCATAAATCATTAGGGCCTTTTTTAACCAGAACATGAATAAAATTCAAGGCGGACCATTGGGTTCTCTTTTAAAACGTTTCGGAATGAGAGTACCCACCATCAACTCGCACGCCAGGTGTCTAATGGGCCATCACGTTCCATGGCTCTTATTCGGTCAGATCTCACTGTAGAAGACTCAAAACACTTTGTAAAGGCTGGGGACATCTTGTGGAAGCAATAGGAAGTGCCAAAATATTCCTCAGCCCCTTTGTTTTTCAATGGTATAGGCTTAAAGTCAATTCAACACATCAGGTATCCACTTCCTGTCAGAATCTGTCTCAGGGTTTTGCCTGCCAAATGAGTTCTGTTATACTCACAGACACCATTCAAACAGTTTTTGAAACTTTAGGGTGTTTTCTATCCATATATAATAAGTATATGCATATTGTAGTTACTGGGTAGGATTAGTAACCAGATTAAATCGGGTACATTTTTTTATCCAGCCGTGAAAATACTGCCCCCTATACCCTAACAGGTTAACCCATCCTTTCCACACTCACACAACTCTCACATCCCCATTCACATTGTACTATTCCCTTGACAGCTCTCATTCACTTCATCTCTTACCAATTTGTAAGTCGCTCTGGATAAGAGCGTCTGCTAAATGACTTAAATGTAAATGTAAATGTTATCATCTACATTTCAATCCTCTTATTATCCACATTTCAATCAGCTTAATATCAGTTTACCACTTATTATCCACATTTCAATCAGCTTAACCCATCCTTTCCACACTCACACAACTCTCACATCCCCATTCACATTGTACTATTCCCTAACACACTCGGTAATCTCCCTTATTACTCCATGTGCATCTTCAACGATTATCTTGTCGTTACTTCCTATGCACCTTATGTATCTTCCTATACATATAAAATAACACCTCGTGCTATTATTACCTGTTGCTGCAGACCACGTAGACATTTCAAATATATGCCTACAGACAGCTGTCAGCGGGGCATGGTACCGTTACTTGCCCTCTCTCTAGTCTTCTCCCTAAGACTAGCTGTAGCCTTCTTCTTCTGTCATATGTATCTTCAACGGTTCCTCTCTACTCTCTACAGTCTCAGTAGTCAATGTAGTCACAGACAAGTTATGTATAGTCTCTACAGTCACCATAGACTCTACAGTATCTATAGTCTCATAGCTATAGTATCTCAGTTTCCCTTTCTATAGTCTCAGTAGTCTATGTAGTCATATATTCTATAGTCTCTATACACTTGCCGCATACATATAGAATAACACCTTCTGCTATTAATTGAATTAAGACTAGTTGTTCCTTTTTAAGTTTAATTTGATCATTTAATTATTTACTTTTTTAGACAAATTCATTGAAATTGACTTACTGAAATTCAGTCACCTTGTCCCTCAATTGTTGTCTAATTATGTGTCTCCTCCTGTGCAGCTTAGAGTAAGGGTCTGGTCTGGGCGGGTCCTCGTCGTCTTTTGGTCAGATGGGAATTTCCCTCACGCTTCATAAAACGCGCCATTGGTATCCCTCGCAGACCCTCACTGGAATGCTATGCAGGCAGAATCAATCATCTAGTTGGTGATGCCAAATTGTCGTGGCAAATACCAGCAGGGACATCTGAAGTCAATCTTAAAAATGAATCATTCTTCATTACGAGCAAACTGGGGAGGTTCCAACAAACTCAATGCACCATAGTACATGTCGGTCAGGAGCTCCGCCCGGGCATTACCTTTAGTTAGGGTTAGGGTTAGGGATTAGGGGTTAGGGTTTGGGTTAGGGTTAGGGTTAGGGTTAAGGTTAACCCTCAATGCACCATAGTACATGTCGGTCGGGAGCTCTGCCCGGGCATTCCCTTTAGTTAGGGTTAGGGTTAGGGGTTAGGGTTAGGGGTTAGGGTTTGGGTTAGGGTTAGGGTTAAGGTTAACCCTTAATGCACCATAGTACATGTCGGTCGGGAGCTCTGCCCAGGCATTCCTTTTAGTTCTCTTAAATACTTCTTACACAGACAAGTTATATTTACATTATTCATAATTAATTCATCATTAACTTTTAGTTCGTGCATGTGACCGACCAATACCTGTGACACCCCTTTCGGTTCTCAAAACAATGTTCTGGGCATACAGCCAAATAGCTTCTACGGGTAGTGAGGATTCCACCCAGACACGATCAACCAGTCACTTACATGAACCCAGTCTAAGTGGTTATTAGAAAAGCACAAACATAAAATTATCCTTCACAATAGGTTGCACCACAGTCAAATACCACCCTCAGCTTATGCTTTTAGGGAAGATATACTCCGTGGTGTGGAATATACCAAACTTTCTTGCTGCTGTCATTCTGTGAGTCTCTTGGCACTGCAAAGCCTTTGTCCGGAATGTCTGCTATGAACTTGGTGTAGTCCTCACAGAACTGAGGATTCTTGTCAAGTTTCCTTTTCAGGTTGAGAGCATGCTGTACTGCCACACGGTGGTCGTTAGGAAATTCAGCATCCTCATTCCTAAGCAGTAGGCATATACAGTGGGCTCCAAAATTACTGGCATCCCTGACTGGCAATGCACAAACAATACTTTAAAAAATATAAACAATCTAATAAGAGAGATAAAAATCAAAATACCAACATGTGAGAAATACTGTACTTTATTCATGTTTTAATGGAACCCACCAAAATAATTTATTGATTGAATAAACAATCTATATCCTCCAAATCAAGATTTTACAATCAATGGCACCCTTAAAGATTATTGTAAATAACATCAACCAAAATTAAACCAGGAATTAAATTCCACTTATTTAAGTTTATCTAAGTCTTAAGGAACTATATTGAGCCATTACATCACTTCCTGTTTCACTAGGGTATAAAAATGAGGTAACACGCATGCAATATCCCTTTGTCATCCAACACCATGAAGAAAACAATAGAACTGGCAGTTCAAGAGAGACAGATGGTCTTGTAGGGATTCAGAATCTTCAACCCTGATTGGTGGCCAGCTTAGAGCCTTGTCAATGTGAGCTGTGGTGATTCTATAGTCATCTCCAAAGTGTTTTTTTCAGAAGCCTTTTGGCCTCTGTTAGCCTCCATATCTTGGCAACTTCAGACTAGATCTCTGGCGAATTGCTCCAAAAGGTACAGCCTGTCTTTGCTGTAAACACAGGTGCACTAAGAGATGGTAATGAGGACAACCTTTGCTGCTTTACCAGCATTTCAGTGAAAGCATTTTGGTGTAGCAGAATGTTGACAACAGTGCCCATGTTGTCGGCTCCACCCTGATCTGGGTTGATAGGCCTTCCTCTCCTAGTTGGATGTTGCAGCTGCTTATCTTTTGGTCTTACAACAGGCTCCGCCTGTGTGTTAGTTGACGTACGATGAACAGAGCTGTATGTGGTGGTAGCACATTCTTGCAACATACTACTTTGACCCTGGCCCTGTGCAGTACGCACAGACGTGCTGAACAAAGGGATACATTCAGCTTAGCACTTTTAGACCATATTTCAGCTTCAAGCTCTAATTCTTCCATTTATGATTTGAGTTGAGGCTCTTGTCCCTCCAATAGTTGTTTCCTTTTCAATGTTTCAACTTTAACCAATAAGGCTGCCTTTTCAGCCTCCAAATTGAGCCTGTTATAAGATGCGGTGGATTGTCCTGATCACCTGCTGTGTTGTGATTCATTTACACATTTTGATTAGATATTTGCGGTACTGTCCCTTGGCTGGACCTCCGCATCAGTTTTGTTAACAGCTGAGCATTGATGTGCTTCTTCCATACATGTGTCCACTGTGGATGCAAAATAATCCAGTGTTGCTGTGTTTGGGCCAAACCATTCGACCTGGTCCTTTCCTGCCTCCTCGGCTGGTAATAAACCTGATCCTTTTCTGCCTCCTCGGCTGGTAATAAACCTGATCCTTTTCTGCCTCCTCGGCTGGTAATAAACCTGATCCTTTTCTGCCTCCCCGGCTGGTAATAAACCTGATCCTTTTCTGCCTCCCCGGCTGGTAATAAACCTGATCCTTTTCTGCCTCCCCGGCTGGTAATAAACCTGATCCTTTTCTGCCTCCCCGGCTGGTAATAAACCTGATCCTTTTCTGCCTCCCCAGCTGGTAATAAACCTGATCCTTTTCTGCCTCCTCGGCTGGTAATAAACCTTATCCTTTTCTGCCTCCTCGGCTGGTAATAAACCTGATCCTTTTCTGCCTCCTCGGCTGGTAATAAACCTGATCCTTTTCTGCCTTCCCGGCTGGTAATAAACCTGATCCTTTTCTGCCTCCTCGGCTGGTAATAAACCTGATCCTTTTCTGCCTCCTCGGCTGGTAATAAACCTGATCCTTTTCTGCCTCCTCGGCTGGTAATAAACCTGACCCTTTTCTGCTTCCTCGGCTGGTAAACCAATTCCACATTTCTATCATCAACCATAAACTGTGATCTCATTTATATTTTTAGTAAGTGCACCCAATTTAGCACTTCTAGATCATTACAATGTTTTAAGAATTTCCATTCTATCCATTGTAAAAGCGCGTAACAGTGAACCATTAGCACAGTATGAACACACTTTAGCACAGCTTAATAATGAACGAGCCCAACACACGACGTCATCACAAGACACAACAGCCAATCATCAAAGAGTACGATTTTCTCTCCGCTACTCAAAAAAAAGCAAATAGTCTGGGTAGCCATTTGATTAGATGTTCAGGACTCTTATGGCTTAGGGTAGGAGCTGTTAAAAAGCCTTTTGGACCTAGACTTGGCACTCCGGTACCGCTTGCCATGCGGTAGTAGAGAGAACAGTCTGTGACTGGGGTGGCTGGGGTCATTGACAATTTTTAGGGCCTTCCTCTGACACCACCTGGTGTAGAGGTCCTGGATGGCAGGCAGCTTAGCCCCAGTGATGTACTGGGCCGTACGCACTACCCTCTGTAGTGTCTTGCGGTCAGAGACTGAGCAGTTGCCATACCAGGCAGTGATGCAATCAGTCAGGATGCTCTCGATGGTGCAGCAGTAGCTAAGATTGTGAGAAGTCTGTCCATAATAAAGCGCTGCTCTACCTTCTTAACAGCACTATCAACAAGGCAGGTCCTAGAGCCCCTAGTTTTGTCTCACCTGGAATACTGTTCAGTCGTGTGGTCAGGTGCCACAAAGAGGGACTTGGGAAAATTATAATTGGCTCAGATCAGAGCAGCACGGCTGGCCCTTGGATGCACACAGAGAGCAAACATTAATAATATACATGCCAATCTCTCCTGTCTCATGTCTTCCCCCACTCTCCTGCCTCTATCCCTCTCTCCCTCTCTCCTCACACCCTCTTCCTTCTCTCCCCCTCTTCCCCTACCCTCCTCTATCCCTCTCTCCCCTATCCTCCTCCCTCTCTCCCCTACCCTCCTCCCTCTCTCCCTTTCTTCCCCCACCCTCCTGTATCCCTCCTCCCTCTCTCCCCCTACCCTCCTCCCTCTCTTCCCCACCCTTCACCCTCTCTACCTCTCTTCCCCCACCCTCCTCCCTCTCTTCCCTACCCTCCTCTATCCCTCTCTCCCTCTCTTCCCCTACCTTCCTCCCTCTCTTCCCCACGCTTCACCCTCTCTACCTCAACACATTTAGAATTAGTCCCTAGTTACACAACAACAACAGCAACAACAACAGTATCAACAATAACACTCATAACCCTCCTGTCATCAATAATACAGATGTGACATCATCAGCAGCTGGTTGAAAAATACTAACTCTCTCCAACTTCCCCTCTCTCTTCCTACCTCTCTCCCTCTCTCCCTCCCTCTCTCCTTTCTTCTCCTCCCTCTCTCCTCCCTCTCACCCTCTCTCCCCATCTCTCCTCCTCTCCCTCTTCCACAGAGACGAAGGGAAAGAACGCCTGGCATAAGGCTGTGATCATCATCCCTGTGCTTGGTATCACAGCGATAGTTGCCCTGGTGACAACAGCAGTAGTGCAGAACAAGCCTCTCCTACAGAAGTACAAGGTACCATATGTGGTTGTTATGGCAACGAGGTACAATAAATGTTTGCGATAGCTTTTTCAGATGCTGTGGCTGCGATGGAAAAATCCATAATATTGTAGACTATATTATGCATTGGTTGAAGCTCAATGTTGAATTTAAATCTCCCTACCATCATATCTAAGCCAATATGACACCAATGTTTATGAAAAAGTACACAGCACATTCCCCACCTCTCGTCATGAGCTGTCCGTTACCAAGAACCACATACCGGATATCTCAACAGGGTCGTTGACAATTGAGTTTTCAGAGTATTTTCTGCGCCTATCTAGCTCACATTTTTGACGTTGGATTAAAACGAGACTGTAGCATCCATAAAGTGACCATAGGATTTAAAAAATGTCTGATGGCGTAATGATGGGGAGCAGGTGTGCGTAATGATTGTGCCAGGGCTAGTAGTTAGTAGACTGGTGACGTTGAGCTCTGGAGAGGGGCAGTGAGAGTAGGCGTGACTGTACCCCCCCCGTTGTGCGGCCCTAGCCACAGAACCACACCAACCAGGAGTATGGTCCCGAGGGTGAGGAGCGGGCCGGTCTAGACGGCGTAGATGAAAATCACGGACAATATTGGGGTCCAGGATGTCGGCCACCAGGACCCAACAGTGCTCCTCTGGAACATACCCCTCCCAGTCCACCAGGTACTGAAGCTGACCCCCACAACCGCCACAACGTCCAGTAGGGACGTCGGGAGTCCAGGAGGGACCTGACGGCATAGGCAGGGTTCCATCAATGTCCAGGGGAGGCGGAGGAGTGTCGCGGGGGACGGCATCAGCCAGGGGACCAGGAACTACCGGCCTGAAGAGGGAAACATGAAAAGAGGGTGAGATCAGTGACGAAGTCTATGGACAGATGAGACCAAGACCGCTGAGGCATGGGAAGGAGTTTCTGGAGTGTACCGGGAAATGTTGTTTGGACGTAGAGGGTGATGTCCTTCGCCAAGGTGGGCCACCAGTACTTAGCGGAGATGGATTGGATTGGATGGTGCGGGTGATATCTGGGTGTACAGCGACGAGGGATGTGTGCACCCAGGTCAACAGCCTATCCCTTACCCCCATGGGTTCCTTCTCCAGAGCCTGGCGGATGTCCACATCTACATCCCAAAACATGGGGCCAAGTAAAAAGATAGTAAAAAGCTTTGGGGCACCTTAAATTACATTTTGGGGAAAAAAGCCAACTCGGCTCCATCATTCACTGAATCAAACGGTTCATTCATCACTAAAACCCATTGATATTACCAACTACTTGAATTACTTTTTCATTGGCAAGATAGGGATGACATGCCAGCAACAAACGCTGACACTACACATCCAAGTATATCAGACCAAATTATGAAAGACAAGAATTGTACTTTTGAATTCTGAAAAGTCAGTGTGAAAGAGGTGAAAAAATGATTGTTGTCTATAAACAATGACAAGCCACCGGGGTCTGACAATCTGGATGGAAAATAACTGAGGATAAGAGCAGACGATATTGTGTGTGCCCTCAGGCCTGGAGGGAAGCAAAAGTCATTTCGCTACCCAAGAATAGTAAAGCCCCTTAACTGGTTTAAATAGCCGACCAATCAGCCTGTTACCAACCCTTAGTAAACTTTTGGAAAAATTGTGTTTTAGTAAACGTTTGGAAAAATGATATTTTACAGTAAACAAATTGACAACAGACTTTCAGCACACTTATAGGGAAGGACATTCAACAAGCACAGCACTTACACAAATAAAACATTGTGGGGGCTGTTTTGTTAGACTTCTGTGCGGCTTTTGACATTCTCGATCCCAGTCTGTTGTTGGAAAAACATATGTGTTATGGCTTTACACCCCCTACTATATTGTGGATAAAGAGTTACCTGTCTAACAGAACACAGAGGGTGTTCTTTAAAACCTCTTACATCTAGATGTTCCGCTAGCGGAACACCTGCTCCATTATCCAATGGTGGGCGGGGCGCGAAATACAAACTCCTCTAAAATCCAAAAACTTCAATTTTTCAAACATATGACTATTTTACACCATATTAAAGACAAGACTCTCCTTTATCTAACCACACTGTCCGATTTCAAAAAGGCTTTACAATGAAAGCAAAACATTAGATTATGTCAGCAGAGTACCCAGCCAGAAATAATCAGACACCCATTTTTCAAGCTAGCATATAATGTCACAAAAAACAAAACCACAGCTAAATGCAGCACTAACCTTTGATGATCTTCATCAGATGACAATCCTAGGACATTATGTTATACAATACATGCATGTTTTGTTCAATCAAGCTCATATTTATATCAAAAAACAGCTTTTTACATTAGCATGTGACGTTCAGAACTAGCATACCCCCCGCAAACTTCCAGTGAATTTACTAAATTACTCACGATAAACATTCACAAAAAACATAACAATTATTTTAAGAATTATAGATACAGAACTCCTCTATGCACTCGCTATGTCCGATTTTAAAATAGCTTTTCGGTGAAAGCACATTTTGCAATATTCTGAGTAGATAGCCCGGCATCACAGGGCTAGCTATTTTTACACCCACCAAGTTTAGCCCTCACAAAACTCCGATTTACTATAAGAAAAATGTTATTACCTTTGCTGTCTTCGTCAGAAGGCACTCCCAGAACTTCTACTTCAATAACAAATGTTGGTTTGGTTCAAAATAATCCATAGTTATATCCAAATAGCGGCGTTTTGTTCGTGCGTTCAAGACACTATCCGAAAGGTAAATAAGGGTCACTCGCACGGCGCATTTCGTGACAAAACATTTCTAAATATTCCATTACCGTACTTCGAAGCATGTCAACCGCTGTTTAAAATACATTTTTATGAGATTTTTCTCGTAAAAAAGAGATATTATTCCGACCGGGAAACCCTGTATACGTAAAAAGAGAGAGAAAGTCAAAATGGAGTCGGCCCGTGCACGCCCGTGCGCGCCTCTCCATTCTCATTGTCCTCAGATAGACCACTTACAAAAGGCGCTAATGTGTTTCAGCCTGGGGCTCCAAAGCCACGATTCAAATTTCTGGTGCCTCCTGAGAGCCTATGGGAGCGTTAGAAAATGCACGTCATGCCAGAGATCGCCTGTTTTTGGTTAGAGATGATCAAGAAGGCCATGAAATGGTCAGAGAGAGCGCTTCCTGTTTGGAATCTTCTCAGGTTTTGGCCTGCCAAATGAGTTCTGTTATACTCACAGACACCATTCAAACAGTTTTAGAAACTTTGGAGTGTTTTCTATCCAAAGCTAATAATTATATGCATATTCTAGTTTCTGGGCAGGAGTAATAATCTGATTAAATCGGGTATGTTTTTTATCCGGCCGTGAAAATACTGCCCCCTATCCATAACAGGTTAATAGAAGCCTCTCCAACAAAATCCAGGTAAAATCAGGAATTCCCCAGCTGTCTAGGCCCCTTACTTTTTTCAATCTTTACTAATGACATGCCACTGGCTTTGAGTAAGGCCAGTGAAGTGTGTCTGTATGCGGATGACTCAACACTATACACGTCAGCTACCACAGTGACTGAAATGACAGCAACACTTAACAAAGGAGATGCAGTTAGTTTCTGAATGGGTGGCAAAGAATATGTCACGTCCTGACCAGTAAAGGGGTTATTTGTTGTTGTAGTTTGGTCAGGACGTGGAAGGGGGGTGTTTGTTTTATGTGGTTTGTGGTTTGTTGGGATATGTGTTTATGTAGAGGGGTGTTTGTTTAGAGTATTCCGGGGTTTTTGGTTATGTTCTCTGTTTTGTATTTCTATGCTTTGTCTATGTTGTGTATTTCTTTGTGTTGGCCTGGTATGGCTCTCAATCAGGAACAGCTGTACATCGTTGTTGCTGATTGGGAGTCATACTTAGGTAGCCCTGTTTTCACCTGTCATTTGTGGGAAGTTGTTTTTGCACTGCTAGGGTTAGCCTGCAAAACTGTTTAGCTGTCGTTCGTTTTGTTATTTTTTGTTGTGTTCTAGTTTATTAAAATAAAACTTTAAAATGAGCACTCAACCCGCTGTGCCTTGGTCAACTTCACACGACGGCCGTTACAGAATAAGTTAGTCCTAAATTTAAAAAAAAACTAAAAGCATTGTATTTAGTCGAAATCATTCAGTAAACCCTAAACCTCAACCAAATCTTGAAATTAATTATGTGGAAATTGAGCAAGTTGAGGAGACTAAACTGCTTGGAGTAACCCTGGATTGTAAACTGTCCTGGTCAAAACATATTGATACAACAGTAGCAAGGATGGGGAGAAGTCTGTCTAAAATAAAGCGCTGCTCTGCATTCTTAACAGCACTATCAACAAGGCAGGTCCTAGAGGCCCTAGCTTTGTCGCACCTGGACTACTGTTCAGTCGTGTGGTACAGGTGCCACAAATAGGGACAGGAAAATTGCAATAGGCTCAGAACAGGGCAGCACTGCTGGCCCTTAAATATACACAGAGAGCTAACATTAATAATATGCATGTAAATCTCTCCTGGTTCAAAGTGGAGGAGAGATTGACTTCATCGCTAGTTGTATTTGTGAGAGGTATTGACATGTTGAATCCACCACTTTGTAAAGGAAACCAGCATTATGGTCTCAGAACAGGTCCCCTCCTTTGGAAAGGACACCAGCAGTATGATCTCAGAACAGCTCCCCTCCTAAAGGACACCAGCAGTATGATCTCAGAACAGCTCCCCTCCTAAAGGACACCAGCAGTATGATCTCAGAACAGCTCCCCCCTAAAGGACACCAGCAGTATGATCTCAGAACAGCTCCCCTCCTAAAGGACACCAGCAGTATGATCTCAGAACAGCTCCCCTCCTAAAGGACACCAGCAGTATGGTCTCAGAACAGCTCTCCTCCTAAAGGACACCAGCAGTATGATCTCAGAACAGCTCCCCTCCTAAAGGACACCAGCAGTATGATCTCAGAACAGCTCCCCTCCTAAAGGACACCAGCAGTATGGTCTCAGAACAGCTCTCCTCCTAAAGGACACCAGCAGTATGATCTCAGAACAGCTCCCCTCCTAAAGGACACCAGCAGTATGGTCTCAGAACAGCTCCCCTCCTAAAGGGCACCAGCAGTATGATCTCAGAACAGCTCCCCTCCTAAAGAACACCAGCAGTATGGTCTCAGAACAGCTCCCCTCCTAAAGGACACCAGCAGTATGATCACAGAACAGCTCCCCTCCTTTGTAAACGACACCAGCAGTATGGTTTCAGAACAGTTCCCCTCCTAAAGGACACCAGCAGTATGGTCTCAGAACAGCTCCCCTCCTAAAGGACACCAGCAGTATGATCTCAGAACAGCTCCCCTCCCAAAGGACACCAGCAGTATGATCTCAGAACAGCTCCCCTCCTAAAGGACACCAGCAGCATGATCTCAGAACAGCTCCCCTCCTAAAGGACACCAGCAGTATGATCTCAGAACAGCTCCCCTCCTAAAGGACACCAGCAGTATGATCTCAGAACAGCTCCCCTCCTAAAGGACACCAGCAGTATGATCTCAGAACAGCTCCCCTCCTAAAGGACACCAGCAGTATGATCTCAGAACAGCTCCCCTCCTAAAGGACACCAGCAGTATGGTCTCAGAACAGCTCTCCTCCTAAAGGACACCAGCAGTATGATCACAGAACAGCTCCCCTCCTTTGTAAACGACACCAGCGGTATGGTTTCAGAACAGTTCCCCTCCTAAAGGACACCAGCAGTATGATCTCAGAACAGCTCCCCTCCTAAAGGACACCAGCAGTATGATCTCAGAACAGCTCTCCTCCTAAAGGACACCAGCAGTATGATCTCAGAACAGCTCCTCTCCTAAAGGACACCAGCAGTATGATCTCAGAACAGCTCCCCTCCTAAAGGACACCAGCAGTATGATCTCAGAACAGCTCTCCTCCTAAAGGACACCAGCAGTATGGTCTCAGAACAGCTCCCCTCCTAAAGGACACCAGCAGTATGATCTCAGAACAGCTCCCCTCCTAAAGGACACCAGCAGTATGATCTCAGAACAGCTCCCCTCCTAAAGGACACCAGCAGTATGATCTCAGAACAGCTCTCCTCCTAAAGGACACCAGCAGTATGATCTCAGAACAGCTCCCCTCCTAAAGGACACCAGCAGTATGATCTCAGAACAGCTCCCCTCCTAAAGGAGGCCAGCAGTATGATCTCAGAACAGCTCTCCTCCTAAAGGACACCAGCAGTATGATCTCAGAACAGCTCCCCTCCTAAAGGACACCAGCAGTATGATCTCTATTATTGCATCTCTTGATCTTCTCCCTGATAACACTTTGTTAGTTACTTCTGATGTTGAGTCGTTATTCACTAATTGCCCACACGAGGGCGATATTGAAGCCATGGAACATTTTCTTCTGCAACGTGACCCTGATGAACTACCTTCCAGTGCTGCATCATAACATTGGCTGAAATAGTACTCACACACAACTACTTCATGTTTTTAAATTGTTTCTTTATTCAGACGAAGGGCACTGCTATGGGATCCCATATGGCTCCTAACTATGCTAATTTGTATGTGGGTTACATGGAACGGTCAATTCTCAATCTTCTCAAAAATGTTTTCTTGCCTAACAGTATTATTTGGAGACGGTATATTGATGATATTTGTGTTCTATGGAGGAGTGATGCCAAACAGCTCCAGGTGTTCCATGCTTTTCTGAACTCCTGTTCCGAGCACCTGAGATTTACTCTGCAGTCTGACACACGTCAAATCAGCTTCCTTCATCTTCTGATGTTGTGTGAGGATAGTATTCTATACACTGATCTTTACAGGAAACCTACTGAGCATAACAGTGTGTTGAGGGCTGATAGCTGTAACCCGCTTCACAAAGGCAACCTGCCTAAATGACTACAGACCCGTAGCACTCACGTCCGTAGCCATGAAGTGCTTTGAAAGGTTGGTAATGGCTCACATCAACACCATTATCACAGAAACCCTAGACACACTCCAATTTGCATACCGCCCAAACAGATCCACAGATGATGCAATCTCTATTGCACTCCACACTGCCCTTTCCCACAAAAGGAACACTTATGTGAGAAAGCTGTTCATTGACTACAGCTCAGCGTTCAACACCATAGTGCCCTCAAAGCTCATCACTAAGCTAAGGACCCTGGGACTAAACACCTCCCTCTGCAACTGGATCCTGGACTTCCTGACGGGCCGTCCCCAGGTGGTGAGGGTAGGTAACAACACATCTGCCACGCTGATCCTCAACGCTGGAGCTCCCCAGGGGTGTGTGCTCAGTCCCCTCCTGTACTCCCTGTTCACCCACGACTGCATGGCCAGGCACGACTCCAACACAATCATTAAGTTTGCAGACGACACAACAGCCTGATCACTGACAATGACGAGACAGCCTATAGGGAGGAGGTCAGAGACCTGGCCGGGTGATGCCAGAATAACAACCTATCCCTCAACGTGACCAAGACTAAGGAGATGATTGTGGACTACAGGAAAAGGAGGACCGAGTACGCCCCCATTCTCATCGACGGGGCTGCAGTGGAGCAGGTTGAGAGTATCAAATTCCTTGGTGTCCACATCAACAACAAACTATCATGGTCCAAACACACCAAGACTGTCGTGAAGAGGGCAAGACAAAACCTATTCCCCCTCAGGAAACTAAAAAGATTTGTTATGGGTCCTGAGATCCTCAAAAGGTTCTACAGCTGCAACATCGAGAGCATCCTGGCTGGTTGCATCACTGCCTGGTATGGCAACTGCTCGGCCTCCGACCGCAAGGCACTACAGAGGGTAGTGCGTTCGGCCCAGTACATCACTGAGACCAAGCTTCCTGCCATCCAGAACCTCTACACCAGGCGGTGTCAGAGGAATCAAAATCAAAATCAAATCAAATTTATTTATATAGCCCTTCGTACATCAGCTGATATCTCAAAGTGCTGTACAGAAACCCAGCCTAAAACCCCAAACAGCAAGCAATGCATGTGAAAGAAGCACGGTGGCTAGGAAAAACTCCCTAGGAAAAACTCCCTAGAAAGGCCAAAAACCTAGGAAGAAACCTAGAGAGGAACCAGGCTATGAGGGGTGGCCAGTCCTTTTCTGGCTGTGCCGGGTGGATATTATAACAGAACATGGTCAAGATGTTAAAATGTTCATAAATGATCAGCATGGTCAAATAATAATAATCATAGTAGTTGTCGAGGGTGCAACAAGCACGTCCGGTGAACAGGTCAGGGTTCCATAGCCGCAGGCAGAACAGTTGAAACTGGAGCAGCAGCACGGCCAGGTGGACTGGGGACAGCAAGGAGTCATCATGCCAGGTAGTCCTGAGGCATGGTCCTAGGGCTCAGGTCCTCAGAGAGAAAGAAAGAAAGAGAGAAAGAGAGAATTAGAGAGAGCATATTTAAATTCACACAGGACACCGGATAAGACAAGAGAAATACTCCAGATGTAACAGACTGACCCTAGCCCCCCGACACATAAACTACTGCAGCATAAATACTGGAGGCTGAGACAGGAGGGATCAGAAGACCCTAAAGATTGTCAAAGACCCCAGCCACCACAGTCATAGACTGTTCTCTTTACTTCCGCATGGCAAGTGGTACCGGAGTGCCAAGTCTAGGACAAAAAGGCTTCTCAACAGTTTTTACCCCCAAGCCATAAGACTCCTGAAGAGGTAATGAAATGGCTACCTGGACTATTTGCATTGTGTGCCCCCCCAACCCCTCTTTTACGCTGCTGCTACTCTCTGTTTATCATATATGCATAGTCACTTTAACCATATCTACATGTACATACTACCTCAATCAGCCTGACTAACCGGTGCCTGTATATAGCCTTGCTACTGTATATAGTGCTTCTTTCACATGCATTGCTTGCTGTTTGGGGTTTTAGGCTGGGTTTCTGTACAGCACTTTGAGATATCAGCTGATGTACGAAGGGCTATATAAATACATTTGATTTGATTTGATATATAGCCTCTCTACTGTATTTAGCCTCTCTACTGTATATAACCTCTCTACTGTATATATCCCCTCTACTGTATATAGCCTCTACTGTATATAGCCTCTACTGTTATAGCCTCTCTACTGTATATAGCCTTTCTACTGTATATAGCCTCTTTACTGTATATAGCCCCTCTACTGTATAGAGCCTCTACTGTATATAGCCTCTCTACTGTATATAGCCTCTCTACTGTATATAGCCTCACTAGTGTATATAGCCTCACTAGTGTATATAGCCCCTCTACTGTATATAGCCTCTCTACTGTATATAGCCTCTCTACTGTATATAGACTCGCTACTGTATATAGCCTCTCTACTGTATATAGCCTCACTACTGTATATAGCCTCTACTGTATATAGCCTCTACTGTATATAGCCCTTCTACTGTATATAGCCTCTCTACTGTATATAGCCTCTCTACTGTATATAGTCTCTCTACTGTATATAGCCTCTCTACTGTATATAGCCTCTACTGTATATAGCCTCTCTACTGTATATAGCCTCTCTACTGTATATATCCTCTCTACTGTATATAGCCTCTCTACTGTATATAGCCCTTCTACTCTATATATAGCCTCACTACTGTATATAGCCTCTCTACTGTATATATCCTCTCTACTGTATATATCCTCTCTACTGTATATAGCCTCTCTACTGTATATATCCTCTCTACTGTATATAGCCTCTACTGTATATAGCCCTTCTACTCTATATATAGCCTCTCTACTGTATATAGCCTCTCTACTGTATATAGCCTCTCTACTGTATATAGCCTCTCTACTGTATATAGCCCTTCTACTCTATATATAGCCTCTCTACTGTATATAGCCTCTCTTCTGTATATAGCCTCACTACTGTATATAGCCCTTCTACTCTATATATAGCCTCTCTACTGTATATAGCCTCTCTACTGTATATAGCCTCTCTACTGTATATAGCCCTTCTACTCTATATATAGCCTCTCTACTGTATATAGCCTCTCTACTGTATATAACCTCTCTACTGTATATAGCCTCTCTACTGTATATAGTCTCTCTACTGTATATAGTCTCTCTACTGTATATAGCCTCTCTACTGTATATAGCCCTTCTACTCTATATAGCCTCTCTACTGTATATAGCCTCTCAACTGTATATAGTCTCTCTACTGTATATAGCCTCTCTACTGTATATAGCCTCTCTACTGTATATAGCCTCTCTACTGTATATAGTCTCTCTACTGTATATAGCCTCTCTACTGTATATAGCCTCTCTACTGTATATAGCCTCTACTGTATATAGCCTCTCTACTGTATATAACCTCTCTACTGTATATAGCCTCTCTACTGTATATAGCCTCTCTACTGTATATATCCTCTCTACTGTATATAGCCTCTACTGTATATAGCCCTTCTACTGTATATAGCCTCTCTACTGTATATAGCCTCTCTACTGTATATAGCCTCTCTACTGTATATAGCCTCTCTACTGTATATAGCCCTTCTACTCTATATAGCCTCTCTACTGTATATAGCCTCTCTACTGTATATAGCCTCACTACTGTATATAGCCCTTCTACTCTATATATAGCCTCTCTACTGTATATAGCCTCTCTACTGTATATAGCCTCTCTACTGTATATAGCCCTTCTACTCTATATATAGCCTCTCTACTGTATATAGCCTCTCTACTGTATATAACCTCTCTACTGTATATAGCCTCTCTACTGTATATAGTCTCTCTACTGTATATAGTCTCTCTACTGTATATAGCCTCTCTACTGTATATAGCCCTTCTACTCTATATAGCCTCTCTACTGTATATAGCCTCTCTACTGTATATAGTCTCTCTACTGTATATAGCCTCTCTACTGTATATAGCCTCTCTACTGTATATAGCCTCTCTACTGTATATAGTCTCTCTACTGTATATAGCCTCTCTACTGTATATAGCCTCTCTACTGTATATAGCCTCTACTGTATATAGCCCTTCTACTGTATATAGCCTCTCTACTGTATATAGCCTCTCTACTGTATATAGCCTCTCTACTGTATATAGCCCCTCTACTGTATATAGTCTCTCTACTGTATATAGTCTCTCTACTGTATATAGCCTCTCTACTGTATATAGTCTCTCTACTGTATATAGCCTCTCTACTGTATATAGCCTCTACTGTATATAGCCTCTCTACTGTATATAGTCTCTCTACTGTATATAGCCTCTCTACTGTATATAGCCTCTACTGTATATAGCCTCTCTACTGTATATAGCCCCTCTACTGTATAGAGCCTCTCTACTGTATATATCCTCTACTGTATATAGCCTCTCTACTGTATATAGCCTCTCTACTGTATATAGCCTCTCTACTGTATATATCCTCTCTACTGTATATAGCCTCTCTACTGTATATAGCCCTTCTACTCTATATATAGCCTCACTACTGTATATAGCCTCTCTACTGTATATATCCTCTCTACTGTATATATCCTCTCTACTGTATATAGCCTCTCTACTGTATATATCCTCTCTACTGTATATAGCCTCTCTACTGTATATAGCCTCTCTACTGTATATAGCCTCTCTACTGTATATAACCTCTCTACTGTATATAGCCCTTCTACTCTATATATAGCCTCTCTACTGTATATAGCCTCTCTACTGTATATAACCTCTCTACTGTATATAGCCTCTCTACTGTATATAGTCTCTCTACTGTATATAGTCTCTCTACTGTATATGGCATCTCTACTGTATATAGCCCTTCTACTCTATATAGCCTCTCTACTGTATATAGTCTCTCTACTGTATATAGCCTCTCTACTGTATATAGCCTCTCTACTGTATATAGCCTCTACTGTATATAGCCTCTCTACTGTATATAGCCTCTCTACTGTATATAACCTCTCTACTGTATATAGCCTCTCTACTGTATATAGCCTCTCTACTGTATATAGCCTCACTACTGTATATAGCCCTTCTACTCTATATATAGCCTCTCTACTGTATATAGCCTCTCTACTGTATATAGCCTCTCTACTGTATATAGCCCTTCTACTCTATATATAGCCTCTCTACTGTATATAGCCTCTCTACTGTATATAACCTCTCTACTGTATATAGTCTCTCTACTGTATATAGCCTCTCTACTGTATATAGCCTCTCTACTGTATATAGCCTCTACTGTATATAGCCTCTCTACTGTATATAACCTCTCTACTGTATATAGCCTCTCTACTGTATATAGCCTCTCTACTGTATATAGCCTCTCTACTGTATATAGCCCTTCTACTCTATATATAGCCTCTCTACTGTATATAGCCTCTCTACTGTATATAGCCTCACTACTGTATATAGCCCTTCTACTCTATATATAGCCTCTCTACTGTATATAGCCTCTCTACTGTATATAGCCTCTCTACTGTATATAGCCCTTCTACTCTATATATAGCCTCTCTACTGTATATAGCCTCTCTACTGTATATAACCTCTCTACTGTATATAGCCTCTCTACTGTATATAGTCTCTCTACTGTATATAGTCTCTCTACTGTATATAGCCTCTCTACTGTATATAGCCCTTCTACTCTATATAGCCTCTCTACTGTATATAGCCTCTCTACTGTATATAGCCTCTCTACTGTATATAGCCTCTCTACTGTATATAGCCTCTCTACTGTATATAGCCTCTCTACTGTATATAGTCTCTCTACTGTATATAGCCTCTCTACTGTATATAGCCTCTCTACTGTATATAGCCTCTACTGTATATAGCCCTTCTACTGTATATAGCCTCTCTACTGTATATAGCCTCTCTACTGTATATAGCCTCTCTACTGTATATAGCCCCTCTACTGTATATAGTCTCTCTACTGTATATAGTCTCTCTACTGTATATAGCCTCTCTACTGTATATAGTCTCTCTACTGTATATAGCCTCTCTACTGTATATAGCCTCTACTGTATATAGCCTCTCTACTGTATATAGTCTCTCTACTGTATATAGCCTCTCTACTGTATATAGCCTCTACTGTATATAGCCTCTCTACTGTATATAGCCCCTCTACTGTATAGAGCCTCTCTACTGTATATATCCTCTACTGTATATAGCCTCTCTACTGTATATAGCCTCTCTACTGTATATAGCCTCTCTACTGTATATATCCTCTCTACTGTATATAGCCTCTCTACTGTATATAGCCCTTCTACTCTATATATAGCCTCACTACTGTATATAGCCTCTCTACTGTATATATCCTCTCTACTGTATATATCCTCTCTACTGTATATAGCCTCTCTACTGTATATATCCTCTCTACTGTATATAGCCTCTCTACTGTATATAGCCTCTCTACTGTATATAGCCTCTCTACTGTATATAACCTCTCTACTGTATATAGCCCTTCTACTCTATATATAGCCTCTCTACTGTATATAGCCTCTCTACTGTATATAACCTCTCTACTGTATATAGCCTCTCTACTGTATATAGTCTCTCTACTGTATATAGTCTCTCTACTGTATATGGCATCTCTACTGTATATAGCCCTTCTACTCTATATAGCCTCTCTACTGTATATAGTCTCTCTACTGTATATAGCCTCTCTACTGTATATAGTGTGGCAAAGAAGGGGGTCGAGTGATAAATGGCAGATATGTGAGGGCAGAACTAATAAACGGGCTCTGCCCGATCACTAAAATGGCCACCCCGATCAGAACTACAGATCACAAAATGGCCGACTGCCAAAACTACAATTCCCAGAAGCAAGGGGAACCCTCAGAAGGTGGAGCCGACCCACAGATAAAAGGTCAAGAAAAACCAGGAAGAGAGAGAGAGAGCGGGAAGGATCTATGAACCATAGAGAGAGAGACATTCTACATTGGCTGGATTTTACCGTGTACGAGCTGGACTGTTTTGGACTTACCTGTTGGCGTTTAGACCCGGACCTACCGAGAACCAGATTTGTGTACCGAACCCTGCTATCCTTGACCTTACCTGCGGCCTGGGTGGACCAGGACAGAGAAACAAACATACAGGTACTGTCATGTTCGAAAGAACTTTAATTCTGGGCTGACTTTGGTGACAGTTTCTCACTTAATTTGTGACAAACGCTCCTAGCTTTGAAGAGGTTTGCCACACGTGGTGGAGAATGTGGGCATTGGATTAACCATACCGCTGGTTAGGTAGAAAAAAAAAAAAAAAAAGTTTAGTTAGCACTCCAAAGGGGAGTCAAGTTTTTTTTTTTTTTGTTTTTTTGTGGCTTTGTTTGGTTAGGACAGTTTTTTCAGGAAAATGAGTATGGAGGGAGCCATACAGGCCCTGTTACAAGCGGTGGCCGCCCAACAAGAGGCAACTAGAGCTCAACAAATAGCTCATCAGGATGCAATGCGAATGTATCAGGACACGTTACAGGTCCAGCACCACACCAACCAGCTGCTCAGAGAAGAGCAAGAGAGAAACACCCGGGAGTTAAGAGAAGGCCTAAAGGGGCTAGCGGACCAAATTGGGACTCAGTTACCAGCTGCAAATACCCAAAGGTGGGCCAATCATTTTCTTCAAAAAATGACAGCGCAGGATGATGTGGAAGCATATCTTACCACCTTCGAAAGGACGGCAGAGAGGGAGAAGTGGCCAAAAGAAGAATGGGCAGGGCTTCTGGCACCATACCTGGCAGGGGATGCTCAAAAAGCATATTTTGACCTGGAGTTGAAGGATGCACAGGATTACGATAAACTCAAGGGAGAGATTCTGACTAGACTGGGAGTGACCGATACCGTGAGGGCACACCGCTTCCACCAGTGGTCCTACAGACCGGGACAAACCCCCCGAACACAGATGTTCGACTTGATTCACCTGGCACGGAAATGGTTGCGACCGGAGACCCGTTCGTCCGCCGAGGTCGTCGAGACCATCGTACTCAACCAGTTTCAGCGAGGTCTACCCCAAGAAGTGCGACGATGGGTTGGCCAGAACGAGGTACTTTCCGCCGACCATCTCGTGGGCCTGGTTGAACGGTATTGTACGGCAGGAACAGCTGAGCAGGCGCAGGAGGAAAGATTCCCATTCCCCAGGCCTGGGCGAACCAGCGGACAGGTTAAGACTGTGCCAACAGGGGGAGGGGGAGGAGAGCAGCGTGGGGCCATGAGGAAAGAATCAGAATCGGGCCGAGACACTAAGGGAAAAACCGGAAACCGGGACTGGGGGTCGAGGAGGTCTCCCCCCCGGAACCCTATTATCTGTTACAAGTGTAATCGACCGGGACATATTGCAGCCTACTGCCCTATTAAAGAAGAGCCAATGCAATGTAACCTCGGTGAAAAAGAAGATGAGATATGGTATGCATGTCCCGTGGTAACCACTGTACTTGAAAGATCAAGAAACAAACATATGTGCAGGGTGAAGGTTGAAGGGAAGGAGGTTGAAGCACTACTGGATTCCGGCAGTATGCTAACCCTGGTCGTTGCAAACCTAGTGCCGACGCATAAACTGGATACAAGTCAGGATATCAGTGTTACGTGCATTCATGGGGATACCCGTCTGTACCCCACAGCATTAGTGAGCATACAAACAGAGGACGGTCTGCTGGATTATGAGGTCGGCGTGGTCCCAAAGATGCCATATGATGTAATATTGGGTAGAGACTTTCCTAACTTTGCGAAGTTAGGTCAAAAGAACGGCATATTTGAGAAACCAACAACCCTGACCAAGCAGGAAGAAGCATGGGGCCTTCAACCAAGGCCAAGAAAAGAGGTCTCCCAGGGGCCAAGCCCACAGGTACTAGTAGGGGAGGATGAGGATGAAGTGGCAAACCTCGTTGATAATGAACAGCCCAGTACTAGTGGGGCTGGGGTCGATCTGAATCCAGAAGACGACTATCTAGAACCAGCAGACCTGGCAGGGTCCATGACTAATTTCGGGACGGCCCAACACCAGGATCCAACCCTGCAGCAAGCCAGAGCAGACGTGCAGGTCATAGATGGTACTCCCATAAATGATACGATGATGCCTAATAGTTTTCCCCACTTCATCATGAAAAATGGTTTGGTGTACAGAGTCTCAAAAATAGGGGTTGATGTGGTGGAACAGTTGTTGGTCCCCACCCGGTACAGAAAGACAGTACTGGATCTAGCTCATGGGCACATTCTGGGTGGACACCTTGGTATCGATAAAACCCGAGACCGGATTGTAAGGAGGTTTTACTGGCCAGGAATTCAGGCTGAAGTGGCTCGGCATTGTGGAGAGTGCCCGGAGTGCCAGGTAACAGCTCCCCGACCAGCGTTTAGAAGCCCGTTAGTGCCACTCCCCATAATCAAAACGCCATTTGAGAGGATAGCGATGGACATAGTGGGCCCACTACCCAAATCTGCCAGAGGGCACCAATACATTCTGGTTATTCTAGATTATGCCACTCGCTACCCAGAAGCCATTCCCCTTCGGACAATGGCTTCCAAAAATATCGCCAAGGAACTAGTGCTATTGTTCACCAGGGTTGGGGTCCCAAAGGAGATCCTTACTGACCAGGGGACCCCCTTTATGTCCCGCCTTATGGCAGACCTTTGTAAATTGTGGCAGGTGAAACAGTTGAGGACATCAGTTTACCATCCACAGACGGACGGGCTGGTTGAGAGATTCAACCGGACCCTGAAGTCAATGCTCAGGAAGGTAATCGACAAGGATGGGAAAAACTGGGATTGCATGTTGCCATATCTGATGTTTGCCATTAGAGAGGTTCCTCAAGCCTCGCTGGGGTTTTCTCCCTTCGAGCTGGTATATGGGAGGCACCCCCGGGGAATCTTAGACATTGCCCGGGAAACCTGGGAACACCAATCCACCCCGTATACTAGTGTCATAGAGCACGTCACGGCAATGCAAAACAGGATATCCACAGTCATGCCCATCGTCAGAGAGCACATGAGACAAGCACAAGAGCACCAGCGGCACACTTATAACCGGCAGGCTACCCTGAGGGAATTTCAACCGGGAGATAAGGTGTTAGTGCTGATCCCCACGGTAGAGTGCAAACTACTAGCCACATGGAAAGGACCATATGAAGTACTGGAGAGAATAGGAGAAGTTAATTATCGGATCCGACAGCCAGGTCGACGGCCCCAGGAACAGATCTATCACATAAACCTGTTAAAAGCATGGAGAGAGAGAGAAACACTAATGGTCACGTACCCCACACACACTCAGGAGACAGCTGAAGTAAATATTTCACCTACTTTGTCCCCAGCACAAGTACAGGAAGTAAAGACCCTGATCCAGAAAAACAGAGATGTGTTTTCAGAAGTACCCGGCCGAACTGAGGTTACAGCTCATGATATCGTTTCCCTACCAGGGAGAAAAGTGAGCATGAGGCCATATCGGGTACCCGAGGCTCGACAGGCAGCGATTAGAGCAGAGACGGAGAAAATGTTGACAGCTGGAGTGATCGAAGAGTCACATAGTGAGTGGTCTAGCCCAATTGTGATGGTCTCCAAGCCCGATGGGTCTTTGCGGTTCTGTAACGACTTTCGGAAGGTAAATGAAATCTCCAAGTTTGATGCCTACCCCATGCCCAGAGTAGACGAACTACTGGAGAAAATTGGTAAAGCTCGGTACATTACGACCCTGGACCTGACAAAAGGGTACTGGCAAATTCCTCTGACCCCCAGGGCCAAAGAAAAGACAGCATTTGCAACCCCTGACGGTTTGTTTCAATACACCGTCATGCCATTCGGCCTACATGGGGCCCCAGCCACCTTTCAACGGCTCATGGACAAGGTCCTAAAACCGCACCAAGCATACGCCGCAGCTTATTTAGATGACGTGGGGATCTACAGCCCAGATTGGGAATCCCACTTACCCCGGGTACAGGCGGTGTTAGACGCCCTTAGAAAGGCAGGGCTCACGGCGAACCCTGCCAAGTGTTATGTGGGGTTAGAGGAAACGGAGTATCTGGGATACACCGTGGGAAGAGGATTAATCAAACCCCAACGTAAGAAGGTGGAGGCAATTAGAGAATGGCCGAAACCAGTAAATAAGAAGCAGGTTCGAGCCTTCCTAGGGCTGACCGGGTACTACCGGAAGTTCATCCCAAGTTATGCCACAGTGGCCGCCCCACTCACCGACATGACTAGAGCCAGAGGGCCAAACATGGTCAAGTGGGATGAAAGGGCCACCAAAGCATTTAGGACATTACAGGAGGCCCTCTGCTGTAATCCAGTGCTGGTGGTACCAGACTTTGAGAGAGAGTTTGTGGTTTAGACGGATGCTTCAGAGGTCGGCTTGGGAGCAGTGCTGTCCCAAGAGGTAGAAGGGGTGGAACACCCCATCCTGTTTTTAAGCAGGAAGCTGGAACCACGGGAAACCAACTACTCAGTTGTTGAGAAAGAGGCGCTGGCAGTAAAGTGGGCTCTGGAAAGCCTGAAATACTACCTGCTGGGGCGCCACTTCACCCTCATCAGTGACCATGCACCACTCACCTGGATGCATAGGGCTAAAGAGAAGAACGCTCGGGTGATGCGGTGGTTTTTGAGT